>NC_090647.1:215186867-215461558 GCF_040937935.1 Hyperolius riggenbachi
GGGTAATTAGTGGGTGTTTGGAGGAGAGAAGAGATGTAAACACTGCACTTGGGAGGTGATCTGATGTCGGATCTGCGGGCGATCTATTGGTGTGGGTGGGTGATCAGATTTCCTGTAAGGGGCAGGTTAGGGGCTGATTGATGGGTGGCAGTGACAGGGGGTGATTGATGGGTGGCAGTGACAGGGGGTGATTGATGAGTGATCAGTGGTTTATTACAGGGAAGGACAGATGTAAATAATGCCCTGGCGAATTGATAAGGGGGGGTCTGAGGGCAATCTGAGCGTGTAGGCGGGTGATTGGGTGCCCGTAAAGGGGCAGATTAGGGTCTGATTTGATGGGTAACAGTGACAGGTGGTGATAGGGGGTGATTGATGGGTAATTAGTGGGTGTTTAGAGGAGACAATAGATGTAAACACTGCGCTTGGGTGGTGATCTGATGTCGGATCTGCGGGCGATCTATTGGTGTGGGTGGGTGATCAGATTGCCCGGAGGGGCAGGTTAGGGGCTGATTGATGGGTGGCAGTGACGGGGTGATTGATGGGTGGCAGTGACAGGGGGTGATTGATGGGTGATTGACAGGTGATTGACAGGTGATCAGTGGGTTATTACAGGGAAGGACAGATGTAAATAATGCCCTGGCGAATTGATAAGGGGGGGTCTGAGGGCAATCTGAGCATGTAGGCGGTGATTGGGTGCCCGCAAGGGGCAGATTAGGGTCTGATCTGATGGGTAACAGTGACAGGTGGTGATAGGGGGTGATTGATGGGTAATTAGTGGGTGTTTAGAGGAGAGAATAGATGTAAACACTGCGCTTGGGTGGTGATCTGATGTCGGATCTGCAGGCGATCTATCGGTGTGGGTGATCAGATTGCCCGCAAGGGGCAGGTTAGGGGCTGATTGATGGGTGGCAGTGACAGGGGGTGATTGATGGATTGATGGGTGATTGACAGGTGATCAGGGGGGATAGATGCATACAGTACACAGGGGGGGGGGGGTCTGGGGAGAATCTGAGGGGTGGGGGGGTGATCAGGAGGGGGCAGGGGGGGGGGTAAAAAAAATATAGCGTTGACAGATAGTGACAGGGAGTGATTGATGGGTGATTAGGGGGGTGATTGGGTGTAAACATGGGTCTGGGGGGTGGGCAGGGGGGGGGGGGTCTGAGGGGTGCGGTGGGCGATCAGGGGGCAGGGGGGGGGGGGAATCAGTGTGCTTGGTGCAGACTAGGGTGGCTGCAGCCTGCCCTGGTGGTCCCTTGGACACTGGGACCACCAGGGCAGGAGGCAGCCGGTATAATACACTTTGTAAACAATACAAAGTGTATTATACACTTTGTATGCGGCGATCGTCGGGTTAACATCCCGCCGGCGCTTCCGTATGGCCGGCGGGATGTTGCGGCGGGTGAGCGGAGACAGGCGCCGGTGGAGGATCGCGTCACGGATGACGCGATCGCTCCACCCATGCCCCTACAAGGACCGCCGCCATTTGTCTATACGGCGGTCCTTGCGGGGTCCACTTCCCGGCCGCCATTTGTCAATACAGCGGTCGGGAAGTGGTTAAGGAAGTCCACATCTGGACTCCATAGTTTTTGTTTGATCTACCCAAGGAAAAAAATGCATATATAGGAGTAAGGGCTGCACACATTTATCATGCATTGGCCATACACAATGCAATGATTTGAAGATTCAATCAAAATTGATTGCGTGTTCAGAATTGAATAGTCAGAACTGTACTTACTGTATTTTTTAGACCGTAAGATGCCTTTCTCCCCCCCCCCCCCCCCCCCCCCCCCCCCAAAAAAAAATTTGAGGGTAAAAAAAAATCTTATTGTCTGAAGGTGGTAAAAATAGTGCAGAGGTGTGTAGGGAGTCACTTGCCCATCCAGCACCGCGCTCTCTCCCGTTTTTCCCCGTGTCCCTCTTCTCCTGCATCACGGCCGTCCCATCTTCTCCTCGGCATCCGTCTTCTGGCTTTGCTGTACAGCTGCCACCTGCTGCTGTACAGCTCCAGGTCCCCTGCTCGCGTCCGCATGACCTGCAATGCAACCTTGGTCCAGTGGCGCTGAGGATACGCTAGACGTCACGCGTGACCCTGTGCACGTTCGCCGCTCGTTTACCAGCAGCTGCCGGACCAAGGCTGCATTGCGTAGGCCAAACAGACACAGGGTAATTTTTTTCCTGATTTTTCTCCCCAAAACTGTCTTATGGTCTGAAAAATTCCAGTTTTTTAAATTTTTTGAGAAATTATCAATCAAAATATTGCTAAATATCCATGATTACAACCTTTGCATTCACATTAATCATTGATAGGATTATGTTATAGAATGAATATGTCATACAATCTTAAATCCTTGGCTCCACTCCAGTACTGAGAGAGAAATGCTTGCTTCTGGTTCAGTTAGAACAAATGCAGGGGCGCCTCTAGCCATTTTGTCACTCCAGGCGAGAAAACCTGTGGCGCCCCCGCCCCCATGGCACTACCCCACACCATGAAAATAATCTTAATGCGGCAGCGTTTCACCCAGGAAATAACCATAATGTGGCAATGTTTCACCAGAAAATAATTGTAATGCGGCAGCGTTTCACCAGAAATTACTTATTACGGCAGCATTTCACCAGAAAATACATGTAAGGATGAAGTCACACGTGGGGACATATGGAGGTACAGGGGGACAGAAGGAGGCACGAGGGTCGGAATAAGTCACAAAGGAGGACAGAATGAGGCACAATGGGGGACAAAAGGAGGCACAATTGGGGCAGAATAAGATACAAAGGACAGATAAGGCACAGGAGGACAGGAGGAGGTACACAGAGGAGCAGAAAGAGGTAGAGAGGGACAGAAGAAGGCATGAGGGCCAGAAGAGGCACAAAAGAGGACAGGAGGCACATGGGGGACAGAAGAAGGCACAAAGTGGGGAGAAGGAGACACAAAGTGGGAAGGAAGCGACACAATTGGGCAGATTGAGGCACAAAGGGGACAAAATGAGGCACAGGAGGACTGAAGGTGGCACACAGGGGACCGAAGGAGCCACAATGGGGACAGACAAAAGCCCAAATGGGGGCAGAAGGAAGCACAGGGAGACAATAGAAGGCACAAAGGGGGACAGAAAGAGACACAAAAGGGGGACAGAAGATGGCAGAGGGGGATGTAAGGAGGCACAGGGAGACAGAAGAAGCCAGAGGGGGACAGAAGCCGGGACAGAGGAAGGCGCAGGGGACAGAAGTGGCACATGGGGACTGAAGAGACAAAGGGAGGCACAGGAGGACAGAAGGAGGCAGAGTGGGATCTGAAGAGGAAATGGGGCAGAGGTAGCACCGGGGACAAATAAAGGCAAAGGGCACATAAGGAGGCACATAGGGACAGAAGTAGCACAAAGGGAGACAGGACAGACGGGGTCAGACATGTCACAAGGGACTGACGGAGGCACAAGTAGACAGGAGGCACAAAAGGAACAGAAGGAACCACAAAGAAGAAAGAAGCACAGAGGTGGCAGCTGCCTGCAACTTGCACTAACTGGATGCAGCAGAAGCAAGTAATAGAACACTCACAGGGCGGGGCTTATACCAGGGTGCGGCTTTGGAGGCGGGGCTTAATCAGCAACATGGCGCCCCCAGGACCAATGGCACTCCAGGCAATGGCCTGTACTGCCTATGCCTAGAGGCGCCCCTGAATGGCTTGGTTGATTATGAATAATAATTTAGAATAAAACATATTGGAATGAAAAGCACAAAACTGTACCAGTCACATTTCCTTTGACTGATTGTGGTATTGGCTTTCTCTAGGGTTTTACAGACTTGCCATGAAGATGCTGCAAAGTTCATGCAGCTTTTAGCTAAGCCTGGCTGCAGCTACTTGGAACAAGAAGACTTCATTTCATTTTTACAAGTAAGCATCACATTTCATAGCTGTGTTTTGTGGATTGCAGCTGGTATCAGTAAAGTCTTCGCTTACCCATACTGTTCAGAGTAGTGTAAATTTAGCCTTGTTGGAATTTTGTAAGCCGTAAGTCAAGTGTTCCTCCATTATTCCAGCACATAAAAATTAAAGTGAAAATAAGAAAGTGTAACTTTGGAATGCGTGTTATGTAAGACGTGCTTTTAGAACAGATGTATTTTTGTTTTTCTACAGGATGTGGTGAATACTCATCCACATTTAACATTTTTACGCGAGGCCTCAGAATTTCATTCCCGCTACATAACTACGGTAATTATTTCTTCGGTGCCTATTCTGTTTCCTTTGCTCTAGTTCTAGATTCCCGCTCTGCTTCTTCAGTGCAGACCCAGCATGAAACTAAAGCGGACCTGAACCCACAACATCATCTCTGCTCTAAAAAGATTTGTAACACCAAAATAACCTTTAAATAAAAAAAACAAAAATCAATTACCTTCAAGTAAAGCTTAGTAACCCACTTTATTAATTTAATTGTAGGTCTGAAATTGGATATTTCCAACATGTGTGAGGAAGACAGAAACTGCTGCTACACCGAATTAAAAGAATTTATTTTTGTGGTTACCATTTTGTAGAAACAAGGCACAGTTCTGTCTATTCTTCCACTGCAGAAATGTATTTATTGTAGATGGATTTCTCATAACGTTTGATGAGGTAAATGCAGTCACAAAACAGTCTGCCTGAAAGCAAACCTGAAGTGAGAAGTATATGGAGGCTGCCATATTTATTTCCTTTTAAACAACACCAAGTGCCTGGCAGCCTGCTGATCTATTTGGCTGCAGTAGTGTTTGAATCGCACCAGACACAAGCATGCAGCTAATCTTGTCAGATCTGACAAAATGTCAAACACCTGATCTGCTGCATGCTTGTTCAGGGTCTATGGCTAAAGGTATTAGAGAAAGATGATCAGCAGGATAGTCAGGCAAATGGTATTGCTTAAAAGGAAATCCTTATGATATCCTCCATATCCCTCTTGCTCCACATGTCCTTTAAAGAGGGGCAAACTTGTGGAATTCAACACTACTTTTGCGGCGTTCCCCTAGGTACTCTACACCTATTAAATTTAGTCATATAAAATATGTCCCAGATATATACTTCAACAATAGCGCACATACAGTGCTAAGTGCAAATATACAATAATTACAAGTGTATAGAATTGCCTGCTTCTCCAAATCCCAACCAGGTTTTGGCCTTGCGCTGTTGTCAGGGCACATTCCACTTTATGTGCACTATTGTTGAAGGCTTGCTTATGCACCAAGGTCCTGTTTGCTAGGACCTACAATGTGAGCTCTAGTTACTGGAACTGGTTTAAATAAATTGGATTTTATTTTGTGGATATGAGATTTGATCCTTTGTATTTGCTTAGTGGTGTCGCCACCTGTCAGTATATTGAGCAATGGTTGGCCACAGGTCTCAGAACGATAGCAGATATCTCTTAGCGCTATGTTGCTAACAACCTTTTGGAGAAAGGAACCTCTGGCAGCTTGACTTCTTCTGCTTAGTGTGAAGCCCTTGTATCTTGTATCAATAAAGTGTTCTATTTTCTCCCCTAACAGGTTGTTCAAAGGATATTTTACAATGTAAACAGATCATGGTCTGGTCGCATAACATATGCAGAACTCAGGAAGAGTAATTTTCTGCAGGTAAGTCTATGCTCTGAGCATTGGGGGCTGGCTTTTCTTTGTACTTTTTACAACTTGCTTAGTCTTGTTTATAGCCCACCACACACCATCAGAAGGGCTTTAATTTAGTGAAAGACTATATAATTTCTGACTGATCAATAGCTCACCACCTAATACTCCATCAGATGTCAGCAAGTATCTGATAGGTTGATATTCTTGACTGCTACCAGCGCTAGCTTTGCATTGTGTGATGCACAAAAAGCTTGGACATTTCCTAGTTTTTAATTTATTTTTTTTTATTGAATTTAATGTTTTTTATTAAATCTAAGGTCTAAAATAATCTACCAGTGTATTTCAATAAATTATATTATTTAAAAGTTAATTTATTTCAGTACAGTAATTCACTTTAAAGCGGTTTAACACCCAGCATTACAACTTGCTTTAAAAGATTGCTTACAGCTTACAAACTATTATGCCAGATTTTTTTAAGCAGAAATTCACTGAATGGGTTAAACATGACATTTAGTGTTGGATTTAACTAGGAATCCGCATCAGTTCTTATCTTTTAGTTACAAATGTATCTTTATTTGTAATACAAATAGACCTTTGAAAAGCCTGCCGGGGAAGCCCTCTTTGTTCTCTCAGAGCAGTGTTTGTTTGTTACATTGTAGATAGATACATTTGTAACTAAACAAGCAAGCACAAGGAGCATTTCTAGCTAAATGCAGCACTAAAATGTCATGTTTAATCCATTCAGTGAATTTCTGCTAAAAAAAAAATCTTGCATAATAGTTTATAAGCTGTAAGCAATCTTTTAAAGCAAAGTTGAAATGCTGGGTGTTAGACCACTTTAAGTTGTGAAACTTTGTTATATAGAATCATTGCACATAGTGATATATTTCAAACATTTTACTTCTTTTGCTGATTATGGCTTATAGTTGATGAAAACCCAACATTTAGTATCTCAGAAAATTAGAATATTGGAAAAAGTGTCACATTTCGCTCAGCTAATTAAACCAAAATGCCTACAAAGGTGTCTTGAGCCGTTTAAATGGTCACTCAACCCGGTTGAGTAGCCTGCACAATCACAAGGAAGACTACGGTCTTGACCAGGGCTGGGGAACCTATGGCTCGGGAGCCAGATATTGCTCTTTTGATGGCTACATCTGGCTCACAAACAAATCAGAAGGGGTTGTTTCACTAAGCTATACTGCTCAAGCAGTGCAGCTTAGAATGGCAGCGCAAGTAAAATTTACAGATGTAGCGTGCACTACTAACTTACTCACGCTCCCCCCAAAACGAACAGCTGCTTCAATTGTCCCACTCTGGACCCTGTCAGGTCCAGTGACTTTGTAGGATGAGATCCCCGCACTTTGATTGGCCCAATAGGCTGCCTGTCACTTGACAGGCAGCCTATTGGGCCAGAGTGTGGGGATCTCATCCTACAAAGTGAATCAACCCCCTTGTCAGCTAGCTAATTGTACAAGCTGTTAGTTGTTATTTCTCCTGTCTGGCTCTCTGTGAAATTGCTGATGTTGCTGAAACCAAGAGAAGCTGAAGACGTGTCTGACACCTCCACCCCCCAGCGGATCAACTGTAAAAAACATCACCATGGCAACAGGGACAGCCCTCTGCTGCACATGCACATTGTCCCAGTTTGAAACATATTGTATGGCTCTCACAGAAATACATATTAAAATATGTGGCGTTTTTGGCTCTCTCAGCCAAAAAGGTTCCTGACCCCTGGTCTTGACCGTTGTCCAGGAGACAGTCATTGACAACTTCCAAAAGGTTGTTGCTAAAAACGCTGGCTGTTCAGAGTGCTGCAACCAAGCATATGAATGGAAAGTGGAGTGGAATGAAAAATGTGGCAGAAAAAGGTTCACAAGCAATATGGATAACCACAGTCTTAAAACACAATCCATTCAAAGATTCACAAGGAGTGGACTGCGGTTGCTTGTCAATGCTTCAAGATCCAACGTATCTGGGACATGGCTCGTGAACCAAAGACCAACATCTGAAAGTGTTTTATCTGACGAAGGTGAAAATAGACTGAACTGTTTTCAGAGGAACACAAAATAATCCAAGTTGCTTAAGGTCCAGTGTGAACTTTCCATGGTTAGTGAAAATTTGAGGCCATGTTATTTGGCCCATTGTGTTTTAAGTCCAAAGTCAGCACCGCATTCTACCAGGACATTTTTAAAGCACTTCATGCTTTCTTCTGTTGACAGCTTTATGGAGATGGGCACCTGCCCACACAGCCAAGAGTACCAATACCAAAAGAAAAATGAGACAAAAGACCAAAAGTGGAAGACTGGCTGAAGTTCATGAAAGCATCCTGGGGTTTCATATCCATTCAGCATTGCAACAGGTGATCACATCTGTGCTATGCTGCATTGGTGCTGTGATTAGTGCAAAAGGAGCCTCAACCAAGTATAACATTTATGCAAGGACATACTTTTCAGTAGGCTAACACTTTTGTATTGAACATCTTTGGGGGTTTTTTGGCTTTATGTAATCTATTTTCTGAAATACTGAATTTTGGGTTTTTCATTACCAGTAGGCCATAATCGGCAAAATGAATAGAAATAAACAATCGAAGTGTGTGTCTTGTAACTCTTAGCGGAGTATCAGAGCTGATTTTCTGTTACAGTGCACTATTTCGTTTCAGCGGTATAGTGGAAAAATGTGCCCTCTTTCTGTAGTTATGTATTTGGTTGTTTATTCTGGCTGTCAACTGAGATCACAAATTATACTTGACTAGATGTTAGCGGATACCTTAGCAAAGCCTCTAGTTCCCTCTTAATTCTTCTTTCTTTCTAATAGCATGTCGCCTTGCTGGAGGAAGAAGACATCAACCAGTCAACTGATTATTTTTCATATGAACATTTCTATGTCATCTACTGTAAATTTTGGGAGCTGGATACAGATCACGATTTGTACATTGATGAGCAGGACCTTTCCAAGCATAATGACCATGGTAGTATAGACTTTATTTTACTTTTTAGTACAGTGTGTAAATCTCTCCAAGTCCTTGCTTTGCAAAGTATTAGGAAGTAAGTTCACCTTTAAAGCCTGGTTCTAATAGTCCTCAGTTTCTTAAGATGCTTGTTTATCAGTGTGGGCAGAGCAAGAGCTGCCAGATTCCCACATTCATATTCCAGCGGACAGTAGAGGAGTCTGCTTGGTGTCTGTTAGTAACAACAGTTCTTCTTTAGTAGCACATCTTGATAAATAGAGCAGTATTGTTGCTGTCGGTGACACTCCCTTCCTGGCACCCCAACCACAAGGCAGCAACAGGTCCAGAATAATGCAGAATCTATTATGCCCATTCAGGGTAGCTGCAGAGAAGTAGCAATTATCTTCTATTTTTTTGCTATTTTATAAGGTAAAGTATTTTAAAGTGGACCTGAACTATTGCACAGGACAGAAGGAAAACAGAAATGCACCCTGTATGTATTTAGTTTTAGCTAAGTTTTAGTTTTAGTTTTAACAGTTTAGCCCATGTAATCCCCCCCTTATTTGTGTCTAATTACTAGTTGTAATTTGATCCTCCCCTGTGTCGCATGACTGCCTATGGCAGATAAGCAGATTAACCCATTTGAAAGCACAGGCTGTAAACCATGTGTCTGCTACCATGAATCAGGAAGTAGAAACTGCAGATTTATTTTAGGATTTGTATCAGCTGTAACAAAGAAATGTTCTTTGTTTAACCACTTGCCGACCGCACGCTTATACCGTGCGTCGGCAAAGTGGCAGCTGCAGGACCAGCGACGCAGTACTGCGTCGCCAGCTGCAGGCTGATTAATCAGGAAGCAGCCGCTCGCGCGAGCGGCTGCTTCCTGTCAAATCACGGCGGGGGGCTCCGTGAATAGCCTGCGGGCCGCCGATGGCGGCTCGCAGGCTAAATGTAAACACAAGCGGAAATAATCCGCTTTGTTTACATTGTACGGCGCTGCTGCGCAGCAGCGCCGTAAGGCAGATCGGCGATCCCCGGCCAATCAGCGGCCGGGGATCGCCGCCATGTGACAGGGGACGTCCTGTCACAGGCTGCACAGGACGGATAGCGTCCTGTGCAGCCCCGATCACCGGGGGGACAGGTAGGAGAGGGAGGGGGAGAATGTCGCCGCGGAGGGGGGCTTTGAGGTGCCCCCCCCCCCCCCCGCCAGCCACACGCAGGCAGGAGCGATCAGACCCCCCCAGCACATCATCCCCCTAGTGGGGAAAAAAGGGGGGTGATCTGATCTCTCTGCCTGCACCCTGATCTGTGCTGGGGGCTGTAGAGCCCACCCAGCACAGATCACATAATACAATGCTGGTCCTTAAGGGGGGGGGGTAAAGGGTGGGTCCTCAAGTGGTTAAAGGTTATTGTCCTATTGTGTATCTTTTAGAGCAGAGGGGAAGTTCTGAGTTCAGGTCCACGTTAAACTTACAAAAGGCAATTATAAAAAAGATAGTTCAGTCTTATGTATAGTTACATACTGTTGCTAATTTTTAATTTTCCTTACCTACAGCTGTATCAAGTAGAATTATTGAAAGGATATTCTCAGGAGCAGTGACACGGTAAGCATTGTGGTCTAAAGAGCATCCATATTTTTCTAACTTGGTTACTAGAAACTTACAGTTGTAAAATTCCCAGTAGACTGTATTATTTATAGCGGTATTGGATTGGTGTAATAGTAACAAATGGTAAGACTGCATACGATGCGGCTTATCTTTTCTTGATGCTAATGTGGCTGTTGCTGAGCCTTAGTAGGTCTTCTGAGGTCTGAGAACATGCAGACCCATAGACCTGACTGTATGACTTGTACTCCCAATTAATGTCACTTCTGTTCGTGGGCCCTGCATGGGTGCAGAGAACAGTCTTTGAAGAGGCCAGAGTGGATGTGGTTTTGAACCAGGAAAGAGTCAAATTCAGAGAACTGCTTAAAGGGAACCTGAACTGAGTAAAATTTAAAATGCACATGATGTACCTGCAAATGAATATTACATACTTCCCTCGCCGTCAGTTCCTCTCTGCTCACCATTTTCTTCTAACAATGATTCCTTCCCGTTCTGACAAGATTTTTGCCAGAAATGAAATACATCAGTTGCTGTCAGTTATAGCTTAAAGGACAACTGGTGTGCAAGGTAATGTACATGTTTCCTTATGGCTCAAGTAGGCGAAGTTACAACAGAATGCTGACCTGGAAGCTGATACAGGGTTCTTGCCATTTTTAAAATGGAGGACAGAGAATTCCATTGATCACAGTGGACCAAAAAGGATGCAGGAAAGGAGTAAGAGATTGAGGCATAGACTACATGGGTGGTAAGTATGACCTGTGTATGCTTTGTTTTGACTTTCAATTTTCAGTTCAGGTTTGCTTTAAGTTCAGTGAGTGACTGCTGCCAGTAAGATTTTATGGTGGGTGGGCTTGCTTTCAGTGTAGGAAATGGAGGGTAATTCCATCTCATTACTATCGCTGTTTTCTAAGACTTATTGTATATCTACTATTGATATGTTTGAAACCAATATAAGGCTGATTTATCCCTTCCAGGCAGACTTTTTTTTTTTTTTTTAAAGACCATAGTTTTACCTTCCCCCAATCATATACATTTGAATAATATATGTAAAATACTTGCAACCAGCTACTGTAGTTTTGTTTTATCAGTGGGGAATCCCACCTCTGCTCTGCAAATAATGGACTCTCAGACACCCCTTTACAGATTGGAAACCTGCGGCCCCCGCTGAATGAACCACCCCACAATTTAGTACAGTACTTCCCCCCCCCCCCCCCCCCCCCCCCCAGTATTTCTCGTTTTTGGTATTACACATAAATTATTCTATTTAAAGGGGAACTCCAGTGAAAGTAATGTAGTAAAATAAAAAAAAAATGCTTCATTTTTACAATAGTTATGTATAAATGATTTAGTCAGTGTTTGCCCATTGTAAAAAAATTTCTCTACTTGATTTACATTCTGACATTTATCACACGGTGACATTTTTACTGCTGGCAAGTGATGTCAGTGGAAGGAGATGCTGCTTGCTTATTTGGCAGTTGGAAACAGCTGTTATTTCCCACAATGCAACAAGGCACCCACAGTGTGATGTCAGAACCATGGGCCTGACATCACACTGTGGGAGGGGTTTCCCCACAATATTAGCCATACAGCGCCCCCTGATGATCCGTTTGAGGAAAGGAAAAGATTTCTCATGGGAAAGGGGGTATCAGCTACTGATTGGGATGAAGTTCAATTCTTGGTTACGGTTTCTCTTAAAGTGCTGGTACAATTTTCATCTACCAGAACCACCCCTTGTAACTGAACCCAACAGGATGGGTTTGAGTGGCAGCTCAGCCACACAGCCATCTTATGTTCTGATTTAGAGGGTTGGTAAATGGTTTTCCTGTAAGGCCCCATTGACACTTGAGCGGGAATCGCGCGATTCCTGCTCAGCGCAAAACGCTAGCGGTTTTTAAAAATGGCTAGCCCATGTAAGCCTATGGCAGTGTTCTCACTGCCGCGTTTGCGGTTAGCGTTAACCGCAAACGCGTAACGTGCAGAGTAGCGATCGCGATTAGCATGCATAGCACTGCTAATCGCGATCGCTCCCAAAACGCTGCAGTGTCTAGTGATTTTTCCGCGTTGATCGCGGAAAAATCACTCCCGCACAATGCTAGCGGTAATCGCCGGCGTTTTGCGGTTTTAGTTGTGAATGGGGGCTCAAGTGTCTAACCACATCCTAGGAGCGATCTGTCAGAATGCACAGATCAGCTCCTAGTGTGAAAGAGCCCATAGAGATACATTATGTGCGATTTTGCAAAGTGTGACCCCTTGCCTTTAGCCTTTTAAAGTGTGAACTTAGCCTAAGAGATGTGAGCACTACTGAGGTAGGAAGGTCATGGTCTTTATAAAAAAATATACCTGTAGAGGAGCTTTAAATTGTCTTTTGTTTGTGAATTGCAATAAGTGGTGCTGAATTATTTTCTCTTGTTGAATGTTCTTTTCCTTATTTTTCTGACAGAAGCCGAAAGGCACTAAGAGAGGGAAAGATAAGCTATGCCGACTTTGTATGGTTCCTTTTGTCTGAAGAAGACAAGAAAACACAGACAAGGTGATTTCTCTTTAAGATTCCAGAATTGTTGGCACATCCACATACCTTTTGCTAGCTACCAGTGCACATGTGCCACTATTAATCAAACCTAGAAACCCTTTTTCCTAGAAGCCATAAATTAGTCCAGCAGATTCAGCTCTTATAATTGGAAAAGAGTCGAGCTTTTTCAGAAGTTCTCCTGGGTCGCGGCTTGGCTTCCGATTGGAGGAAGCTAGCAGAGGCGGGGAGCGACGGGGGGGAGCCTGTCATGGAGGTGGCAATGCGGAGGAGGCTAATTGGCAAGCCTCAGGTAAACAGACTGCTAGCAACAAACAGATTGTCGCAAGCCTGACGATAGTTTGAGGGGGCCACAGCAGACCCCGGGAGGACTAGCGGCTGCAATAGACAGACACAGAGGCATGTATTAAAGGTCTACTGTAGGGGTGAAAAAAAAAAGTTGAACTTACACGTGGCTTCTAATCTGCAAAAAGTCAGAAAACCATTGAGCCTGCTTGGCTGTGTCCTTGCTCCCGCTGACGTCACCAGGAGTGTATAGCGCAGGCCCAGTAGGTTCTGCACAGTACGCTAATGGTGACATCACCGGTAGTGAGGAGAAGGCCGCGCAGGCACAGTGGTTTTCTGACTTTAAAGTCGAAATTCCAGAAGTGAACCGGAGGCGGGGACCGGAGGATCGGTTGAGTGGCTGCGCAGGCACAGGATGTCTGCGGGGCACAATTAGAATCCCTGGGTAAGTTCAACTCCTCCCCCACCCCCCTACAGTTGTCCTATAAATATTTAGCCTCGGGTTCTCTTTAAGTCTCACTCTGTAACCACACTCTGATTTTCTGTCATAGAGGCTACACTGCCTTGTCTGTATACTTAAATGAACTTCTGCCTGTTTATGTCCACATTTCTGATCTCTGTGAGGCCAGCTGCTAAGTGTACATGTAGTGGAGACTTACCTATCTATTTTTATAGCTGTAAATTCCCAGCACTGTACAACACTATTAAGATTAAAATGAAGGTGATTTTGTGTAGTGTTCTGCTCATAATTGTCTAACATGTTTTGATGGCTTGTTCTGTTTCAGCATCGAGTACTGGTTTCGCTGCATGGACCTGGATGGAGATGGTGTGCTGTCAATGTATGAGCTGGAGTACTTTTATGAAGAACAATGCCAGAAAATGGAATGCATGGCTATTGAACCCTTATCTTTTGAGGATTGTTTGTGTCAGATGTTGGATCTTGTCAAACCCCAGAGTGAAGGTATGACTTATATCCTACTGAAATCTAAAGTAGTTATCATGAGGTTATTTAGGAGGATATATTTTTATCTTAATCTTCATCTTCTTTTTAACAGGCAAAATTACCCTCCATGACTTGAAAAAATGCAAGCAAGCAAATCTGTTCTTTGACACATTTATCAATCTAGACAAATATCTAGACCATGAGCAGAAAGAGCCGTTCTCTACTTTACGGGTAGGTGATGAGCGACATTAAACCTTTATATGTACAATATGCTGCCAAAGTCTGAAGCTATGTACTCACCTTGCCATGCAGGGAGATGGATCCAGCGGCGTCCCCCTGACTATGAGCGCTCCTCCGATTGCGGGTATGCACAACGTCATGCAACGTTACACAACGGGCAAGGATTCAAGCAAGACTTCTAGCAATGGCAGTGCTATGCGCGGTAGTCATCGGATCTTCAAGATCCACTCCGCCATGACGGTCGTTATCGGCGCACAATGCTAAGCGATGTTCGCATGATTGTGCTCCTGTACCCACGTCGGGAGATTGCGTAATCAACCGCTTGTCGCTCGAATAATCGCTGGTTGTCTGGAAAAAGACATGAAAATTGCTGGAAAGTGAGAATGTTTCCAGAAATACCATTAATAGTTTTTATTAATGAAAAAACTTCTGTACAGAACAGCTGACAGAAAAACAGTAACAGAAAGTAAATCGTATTTGAAGTGACCAGACTTTGCTGTGAACACAGCAACAGTTCTTAGGTACATGGCATGTATTTTCTAAAGTACTGCATGGTAGGATATGACAGCATTCTGAGAAACCTGGAACCAAAGAAATATCATGATTAATAAAATGTAGCATACTCTGTAATTAAATGGTGAATAGTAGGACGGAGAATGGTGTCCTAGAACATCATTAGATGTCCGAAATAGTTAATCTTTATTGTTAATCCATAAAAAGCCTATCAAAAAGGCTGAGAATGAATACCATAACATGCAATCTACAGGACTCCCTGTAGGAGGGATACAGAAGCTAACACAAGACTAAAACTGTCCACTGAGATTTTGATAGTAATAAATTTACCCTGTCCGAGGATGGTAAAGAGAAAATATTTGTGTAAGATCAGTTGACCGCCTAGGAAACATTCATTGGAAAACAAACCAGATATGTATCATAAGAGGTGGCACCCAGAAACAATGTACTATAAGGGTCCACTAATAAAACTAGAAAAATGTGTCATACAGACTGATTAAATCCTGTGAAAGTTGTCTGACACCCCCAGGGGGAATAAAAGTAACGCACAAGCTGCCACTTTTGTCATCTGAAAACTTTGGGTGTCTTCCTTGCTTCTGTTTCTGCCATTTATCTCACAATGGCTCAGGGGTGTGGAGATCAAGGGTGTTGGTGGGTCACACTATTCTTCATTTATTGATGCTGGTATTTCCTCAACATTTTCTTTGCGTATTTTGGGTCGCTGACACTCTGCAAAATGAAGCATGACCATTTTCTTTCTGGCACATTTGTTGATCAGTAAAAACATTCTTGGCATTATTTTTAAAAGCATTCCCAGCATAATTTTACAAGTGGCTTTTGCACAGTAATGTATATATGTGTGTGTGTGCATAATGCGTGTATGTTAGTTATAGACTGCATCTAAGTGATCTGTCACGCAATGTCTTCATCTTGTAGGTTGAAAATGAAGGCCAAGAACTTACTGACTGGGAAAAATATGCTGCTGAAGAGTATGCAGTGTTAGTTGCAGAAGAGGCTGCTACAGAGCAGTGGAATGATGGGTAAGAAAACATGAAACTAAACCTGAAAGCAGAGATAGTAGAGCAAAGAAAGCTGCCAGTTTACAGCAAAGTCGCTGCAACTTCCGTTTTTAAAGGAGTTCTCTTACATGGCGTTATAATAGTCAAAGACCCAATGGGCATTTTCAGTTCACTCAGTGCCTTGAACACTGCTGTGAAGAGAAGAACAGGGCAGGAATAAACACAGGCACACTGCAGGACAATATGAAATGATAGTACAGTATCCTGAAGGGGGGGATTGGAGGCCCCCCGTGGGCTCCTAGTGGCTTTCTGGCGCGGTTCATGGAAGCCGGCTTGTCACCTGACCTGATGAGGGTCATGTGACTTGCCAACTTGCGTGCATGGAGGACACCAGACAGCTGCTAGGAGCCCGTGAAGAGGTATGGGGGCATCAGGCTATACCTACTGGTGCCAGATACTGGGGACTGTGCTGTATTCCTTATTTGATGCTGCACTCAATCATATTACACAGATACCTTCCACAACCACTGCTCTCTGTATATGCAGTATGTTATCCCTCCATCTAGATTAGAGCGCTCTGACAGACTTGTGGTGGCAAAGTACCTGTGCTTCAACTATGCCCAAGGCTGCTTCTGCTCCTACCTCCTTTTCTGATTTTGTCTAGGCAAAGAAAGCAAATGTTTTCCAACTACTTGCAATTTTTTATTTCATTCAGTGTAGTATTGCTAGGTCAGTGATGTTTTCCACTGCTCTCCAACCTTTATAATTAAACCCTGATGGATCTTTTCCCCACAATCCTTCAGGGCAAAGGTGAGACGTAGCTCCTCCCAGGAACAGGAACAGACAGCACTTCCCCTATAAAAAAGTCACATGGTTAGTCCACCCTCAGTGCTGTTTGTTCCTGCGTCCAGGCAGGTCGGCATCTCCCCTCTGGGTGAAGCCTGTGTGCTGGGCTGCAGGTGGATCTCTCTGGGTGGCTGAGACTGTGGTACTGAGGCAGTCTGGCCATGCGCCCCAGGCTGGAGCTTTCCTGGGGTTTGCCTACCTTTCTCTCCCGCTTCCAGGGAAAGCAAGAGTGGAAGGCGTGGGTTCCCCTTGGCGGCCTTGCGGCGGAGTGAGCAGGACGGAGGTAAGCCGGCGGCCATGTGCAGCGTGGAGCGCATTGCGGCCATTAGGACGCTTGGCCGCGTCCGGATGCGTGCTTTCCGGCGGGTATGCCGAAGGTAACAATTTGTAGTGCCAGCTCATTACTCTCTCTGCAGCTTCCGGGCCGCCACTCATCCATTCGCGGCAGGCCAGGTATGTTTCAAGGGGAAGCTGCGCGGGCCTGTAGCACTGTTGCTCAGAGAGAGTTTGTCCTGCGCTGGATGTGTCAGTTGGAAGCATGTCAGACGCTGAGAGGATTGAGAGCAACCAGGCCGCCCAAAAGGTGAGATAATGGTTTCTCTTTCTGGGCTGATTGTGCTATATGTGTGAGCAGAGTTACATGCCTTGTTGTGTTGTTAATTATGCCAATACTAAGGCTTCCGCTAAATCTGCTGCTGCTGCGGCTGCAGATAAGCATAGGCATCCTCCTAATGATAAAACATTCCCTTTGTGCAATTTTATGTGGCCCTATGCAAAGACTCTGTCAGTTGTGCATAGAGAGGGTTATGAGGGAGGAGCCGGGTCACTCTGTTCAGAATACATTGAGATCCTTTAGAGATGTGATTAATGCTTCATTGGAATCAATTAAGTCCTCATTATTGAATGCTAATCCATCCACTTCTCAGGTTGCTGTATCTGGAGTATCTGTGACTGAGGCTGATGTTAGTCAGGCTGAGTTTGCAGCTAGTTCTGAGGATTCAGACGCTAGAGAAATAGAATCTGAATCTGTTTCAAAGTTTAAATTCTGTATTGAGGATATGGAGGCGTTGATTGCTGCCATAAATGACTCTTTTGGAGTTGAGTAAGGATGTGTTAGCTGTTTTGTTTATTCATTATCAGTTATACAAAGCTGAAGGATCCACTTAAAAGGTGGATGTTTGAAAAGGTCTTGGGAGGCTAGTGCGGCTGTGTTTAGGCCGGCTTTTTACCTCTACATGTGTGGCCACAACTTTGTAGCTGTGGATTAATCAGCTCAAAGCTAACATACTGGCTGGTGCACCTGTTTAGCAATTGTTGAGTTCTATTGCTATTCTCATTTAAACTGCTGCATATTTAGCAGATGCTTCTGCTGAAGCAATTAGGTTTACAGCCAGGTCCATTGCTCTAATGTTTCTCTTAGAGCCTTGTGGCTTAAAATATGGGATGGTAATATCTCATCCAAAAACAGGCTGTGTGGTGTCCCTCTTTCAGGTGAATTGTTGTTTGGTCCAGAGCTGGATTCAGCTTGGGAAAGAACATCAAATAAAAATAAAGTTGCTTAAACAGAAGACTGTGGTAATAATTTTTTCGTAAGCCAAGGAGTGATCAAAAGGATGCCTCTAAGGATCAAAGTAAAGGCAGGAGGTGGACTTTTGACAAGTCCAGGAAAGGGGGCTTTAAGTCTAAAGCGCTAGAGACCCAGTCAGAATCCCCATGACTCGTGTCAGGCGGTGGGAGGAAGGCTAAGATACTTTCTCTTAGGTGGGCAAAAGTGGCAAAAAATCAATTTATTCGCCAGACAATAATGTTTGGTTTCCAAATAGTTTGCCCTTCCTCCACCATCAAGATTTGTGATCTCAAAGGCCCTAAGAGATCCCACTCTGGTTCCAGAGATTTTGAGCATATTGCAGAACATGCTAAGACAGAATTATTATTATTATTATTATTATTATTATTATTGATTTATAAAGCGCCAACATATTCCGTGGAGCTGTACAGAGTAATGGAATTCATCCTGTGCCTGATTCTGAACCTAACAAACCTGAGTCGGTTTATGAAAAATTTTCGGATGGAATCAGTAAGGGAGTTACTGTTTCCAGAGGCCTTTATGGCATCTCTGGTTCTAAGAGATGCATATTGGCATGTGCCGATTCACCAAAAAATCACAAAAATTCCTAAGTTTTTCAGTGAGAATAAATGGGATGGTAGAACACTACCAGTTTGTTTGCCTCCTGTTTGGGATCACTTCTGCCCCAAGAATGTTCACAAAAATTCTGGGAGAAGCATTAATTCCGTTAAGGGAACAATCGATTTTAACCATTCCGTATTTAGACGACTTGCTTATTCTAGGAAGTTCAGCAGAACAGCTGAGAAGCCATTTGAATCTGGTATCGGAACATCTCCGATCCCTAGGTTGGATCATCAACCTGGAGAAGTCCTCTCTAATTCCAAGTCAGAGAACTCAGTTTCTTGGCATGCTAGTGGATTCAGTAAAACAGATGATTTTCCTTCCTCCCAAGAGGATTCTGAAGATAAGTTTGGCAGTGAAATCATTACAAGGGGAAGACAAAGTTTCCCTAAGAACGATTTTGTCAGTGTTTGGGTTAATGTCATCCACGATGGTGGCAGTTCCCTGGGCATTAGCGCATATCAGGAAGATACAGAGGTTTCTCCTAGAAAATTGGGACGGTCGTCCACAAACATTAGATTTTAAAGTCAAAATCCCTCAAACTGTGTGTTGTCTCTGCAACAGTGGTTGGAGGAATTCTACCTTGTGAAGGGCAGGCCTTGGAAGGGGCCTGTAGACAACGTAATAACTACGGATGCAAGCGCTTGGGGCTGAGGAGCTCATATAGCTCACAGAGCCTTTCAGGGGAAATGGACAAAATCAGTCTCAAAGGTTATCCAATTGAAAGGAATTAACAGTAGTAAGGCTGGCTTTATTTCAGGTGCAATCGATACTGTTGCAGTCCAATGTTCTGATCCAGTCAAACAACGTTACGGCAGTAGCGTTTATCAAAAAAACAGAGAGGCACGCGATTCCGGTAGTTGTAGGAGGAAGCTGAGGACATCTTGTCTTGGGCAGAAAAGAATGTGTCATCCTTGAGAGCTGTTCATCTCAAGGGAACACTCAATATAGATGCAGACAAACTGAACAGAAGCAGGATTCTGTCATCAGAATGGTCTCTAAACAAGGAGGTGTTTTCGCAGACATCATAAAACGATGGGGAACACAGTCAATCGATCTGTTTGCAACAGAAGACAATACCCAGATTCAGACTTTTTTCTCTCTCAATCCAAGAGATCAAAGCCGGGGCGGTGAATGCATTCATTCAAGAGTAGAACTTTCCACTTCTGTATGCATTTCCTCCTCTCAATTTGATTCCGGCGGTCATCAGCAAATGGAGAGGTTGTCAAAATTGGATGATTTTGATAGCACCTTGGTGACCGAGAAGGAGTTGGTTTTCAGCTCTCAGGAGGTTAGCATCAGAAGACCCTTGGAGACTTCCTTGCAGGCCGGATCTACTGCTACAAGGGAACCTGTGGCATCCGCATCCAGGCAGATTGAATCTGTTAGTCTGGATCTTAAATTAGCCTTACTCAAAAAGTTTGGAGTATCTGAGAAGGCAGCCTCTACATTGGTTACTAGCTGTAAGGAAGTTACTAGGAGGATCTATCTAAAAATACTGGAAGACTTTCCATCTTTGGTTATCTGGCTCTAAGTTTGATAGCTTGTCAGTCCCAGCAGTCCTGGTTTCTCCAGGACAGTTTGGATAAAAATATTTCTGTGAGTACGCTTAAGGTGCAGATTGCTACCTTATCTGCTTTTTCAGGTATCCCCTTGTCTTCCTCTCCAATACTGAGATTTCGGAAGGCTCTATCTAGGAAACTGCCAGTTTACAAGCCATACGTTTCTCCTTGGGATTTATCGTTAGTATTAGGGGGCTGTCCAAAGGTCCTTTTGAGCCACTAGGGGACAGTTCTTTTAAATTTCTTACATTAAAGACGGTATTTTTAGTAGCCATCACTACAGCCAGAAGGGTTAGTGAGCTACAGGCCTTGTCTATGAAAAGTCCTTATTTTCAGGATAGGTTGGTATTACAGTCGGATCCAAACTTTTGTCCAAAAGTTAGGTCTAGGTTTCACAGGTCGCAGGATATTATTTTGCCTACCTTCTGTGTGAATCCAAGTTGTGGAAAAGAGAGGATTTTTTTCACTCATTAGATGTTAGATGTGTTCTGGAATACTTAAACAGAGCTGCAGATGTCAGGAAGACAGATTCCTTATCTGTTTTATTTCAGGGAAAACTGTAGGTCAGAGAGCTTCTAAATCTACTATAGCTAATTGGATTAGGTTAGCTATTATAGAAGCTTTCAGAGTTATGGGAAGTGAGGCTCCTGCCTCATTTAAAGCTCACTTTTCTAGAGCTAGGGCAGCTTCTTGGGCTAATAATGTAGGGGCTTCGCCTGAGCAAATATGTAAAGCAGCAACGTGGTCAAGCTTTTCTACGTTCATCTGTCATTACCGAATTGATGCAATGTCTGCACACGACCAGGCGGTTGGTAGAAACGTTCTCCAAGCGGTGGTCCCACCCTGAGGTTGTATTACTTGTTAATCGTCTCACCTTTGCCCTGAAGGATTGTGGGGAAAAAGCAGAGTTAGTACCTGCTAACGATGTTTTCAACAATCCTTCAGGGCAACGATCCCACCCGGGTGTTAATTGTCTGTGTCTGATAGTTGCACGGTTATGGGTTAGTGGAATGTTCACCTGTCGGGTACTTGGCTAAACGCACTGAGGGTGGACTAACCATGTGACTTTTTTATAGGGGAAGTGCTGTCTGTTCCTGTTCCTGGGAGGAGCTACGTCTCACCTTTGCCCTGAAGGATTGTTGAAAACATCGTTAGCAGGTACTAACTCTGCTTTTCAACGTTGTTACAACTATGACTTTGCTGTATGCCAGGCTGTTTCCTTAATTTCACAATAATTCTGATTGAAGGTTTTTGCTGTGGAACAAGGTGTGCTTTGCTTCCCACCATGTAGTGAAATAAAATTTGCTCAGTTATCTGATAATTAATAATACATGTTCCAATGATAATACTAATATAAAATGCCCATTACATTTCCATGACAGCAGTTAAAGAGGGTGTCTGTCCTCTAGGGACAGAAAGCATACACACCTAAATTCCTGTGTAAAAATGTTGCATCTTGCCACTTTTTGTGTTTTGTTTCTTTCAGGACAAGAAGTTGCTATAGACCAGTGATGGCCAACCTTGGTATTCCAGATGTGGTGGGACTACAAGTCCCATGAGGCATTGCAATATTCTGACAGCTCTAAGCATATCTTGGGGAGGCAGAGGCATGATGGTATTTGTAGTTTTGTCACAGCTGGAGTGCCAAGGTTAGCCATCACTGCTATAGACCCATATATACATATGAGATATCTTGTTACACTGCCCACCCTGTGTATACTGTACACCTTTTATTAGGCAGATCAAGATTACTGACACAGATGGCCGTGTGTACATTTAGCCTGCGAGCCGCGATCGGAGGCTCGCAGGCTGTTCACTGAGACACCCTCCGTGAACTGACATGGAACAGCCGCTTGTTCGTTTCCATGTAAAACCACAAACGACCAGAGGCGGTCGTTTTGTGGTTAAATAAAAATATGGGGGTTTTTTTAGACACTTCAGTGTCTCTTAAGCTGATCCAAACCAAACATTTTTTTTTTTTAATTAAAAATATTTAGTTGCACCACTGTGACACATACAAAGATAAATAAACACTCCTTCAAACCTATGAGCATTTCAGTGCATGCTTTTCAGTCTTCTCATTTAATAACTAGGGTTATACTGGGGGCAGCCATTAGCAATTCCTCCATTGCTGGACACCACCTACTCCACCAGTTTGCTGGATTTTGTCCGCCAATTTGAAAGGAAGGGAGGGGTTCCTACAATAAATGTAAAATATTTTATATTTGTCATCATGCAACTGAAAAAATTCTGCTATTTATTATTATAATTTAGAAAATAGATTTTATTTCTGAAATTTTATATTTTTAATTTGGGTCCACTTTAACTTGTTGTCGATGACAAGACAAGACAAATAACATTTATATTGCGCTTTTCTCCTTGCGGACTCAAAGCGCCAGAGCAGAGCAGCAGCCACTAGGGAGCGCTCTATTGGCAGTAGCAGTGTAAGGGAGACTTGCCAAAGGTCTCCTACTGAATTAGTGCTGGCTTACTGAACAGAGCCGAGATTCGAACCCTGGTCTCGTGTCAGAGGCAGAGCCCTTAACCATTACACCATCAGCCAACTGCCTGGATGAGTACTCCTAAGTCCAGCTCCAAGTTTTTGATGTCTCCATCTGTATCCCATTTATTTTGTATGGTGTTAGACCATTGGTACGACCAAAATGCATGACTTTACATTTTTCAACATTGAATTTAATCTGCCATTTATGTGCCCATATAGTCATCCTATCCAGATCCTGTTGCAATATGTCCCCATCTTCCTGAGAGTTGATGATTCTGCACTATTTTGTATCATCTGCAAAAATAGCAACATTGCTCACTACTGCATCTACTAGATCATTGATAAATTGAAGAGCACTGGACCCAGTACTTGCCCCTGTGGGACCACACTGCTAACGGTCTCCCATTTTGAATAAGATCAAGTTGACCACAACTCTTTGTGTGCATGGATAGGGAACCGGCTAATGGACAGAAAACAGACTCTTCCCCAGTCCTTGCATCCTCAACTTTTGCACCAGACTTTTGTGGGGAACAGTGTCGAAGGCCTTTGCAAAGTCCAAGTATATCACATCTACAGCATTCCCAATATCCACATTAGCGTTCACTACCTCATAAAAGCTGAGCATGTTAGTCAAACAGGACCTGTCTTTAGTAAACCCATGCTGATGCTGAGAAATAAAGACTATTTTCTACTATGAAGTCATGTATAGTATCTCTTAGTAACCCCTCAAATAGTTTGCATACAACTGATGTTAAGCTTACCGGTCTATAATTTCCCGGATCTGATTTTTTGCCCTTCTTAAATAATGGGGAAATGTGGGCTGTACGCCAATATACCAGAACTCTGCCAGTGGAAAGAGAGTCACAAAAGATAAGATAAAGGGGATTAACGATTAACTGAACTTAATTCCCTTAACCACTTAAGGACCGCCCCCAGCCGATGAGCGGCGGCAAGGGCTGGGCCCAGACGACCGCAATACGCCCATTGGCGGCGGGCGTGGTTATGCGGCGATCACGTCATTCGTGACGTGATCAGCTGTCGGCGACAGGCTCCGCCCCCTCGCGCTGTAACCCACCCGCCGTTCGGAAGCGCCGGCGGGTTACTAGCTGCCCGATCGCCGCTGACAAAGTGTATAATAGGCTTTGTGATGTATACAAAGCCTATTATACAGGCTGCCTCCTGCCCTGGTGGTCCCAGTGTCCGAGGGACCACCAGGGCAGGCTGCAGCCACCCTAGTCTGCACCCAAGCACACTGATCTCCCCCCCCCCCTGCTTCCTGATCGCCCACAGCACCGGTCAGACCCCCCCTGCCCACCCCCCAGACCACTGTTTGCACCCAATCACCCCCCTAATCACCCATCAATCACTCCCTGTCACTATCTGTCAACGCTATTTTTGTTTTTTTATTCCCTAAACTGCCCCTGGGGACTCCATTAGACCCTAATCTGCCCCTTGGGAGAAATATCTCTGTAAATGACAAATTTTTGATTTTTTTTTTTTTTTTACACACAATTGTCCATTTACAGAGATATTTCTCCCACGCAGCATGAGTATGTGTAAAAATACACCACAACACATACTACTTCTCCTGAGTATGGCGGTACCACATGTGTGGCACTTTTTTGCACCCTAAGTGCGCTAAGGGGCCCAAAGTCCAATGAGTACCTTTAGGATTTCACAGGTCATTTTGCAACATTTGGTTTTAAGACTACTCCTCACGGTTTAGGGCCCCTAAAATGCCAGAGCAGTATAGAAACCCCACAAATGACCCCATTTTAGAAAGAAGACACCCAAAGGTATTCCGTTAGGAGTATGGTGAGTTCATAGATTTTATTTTTTGTCACAAGTTAGCGGAAAATGACACTTTGTGGAAAAAAAACAATTAAAATCAATTTCTGCTAACTTAAATATATATGGAATATATTTAATATTGTTGAGAATCATTTTAAAAGCTTGCCATTTCCCTTCAGTGTCCCTGCCTTGTAGTACATTATCCCAGTTCACCAAACTTAGGGCCTGTTCAGACTATCTGCGTATGAAGAATGCGTTTAAAATCAAAGAAACGCAAGTTGAAAAACGCATGCGTTTTTCTTGCGTTCTAATGCGTATTCTATTGCGTTTTGCACACACACGTGACCCAGGGGGAAAAAAAGAATTATGGGAACCGCAGAGGGAAACGGACGCTAAAAACGCAATAGTACGCGTTTTTGATATGCGTCCATAGACTTTCATTGCGTCCGTTTCTATGCGTGACGCACAGAACTGCGTGCAGCAATGCGGATGAGAAACGTATGCGTCTCATACGCATACATGTGAACTAGCCCATTCAAAAGCATTAGGAGCCGTTTCTATGCATTTTTGGTACCCAGACACGTTCCCTGAAAACGTCTAGGAACGCACATAGTCTGAACAGGCCCTTAGTGCCTGCCTGAGTTGATTGAACTTTGCTTTTCTACAATTCATAGTTTTAGTGGTCCCGCTGCCCCGCAGCCTATCAATCACTAGATTAAATGTTATCATGTTTTGATCACTATTTCCCAAATGTTCTTGAACCTGCACATTTGATACATTATCTGGTCTATTTGAAATGATCAAATCCAGTAACCTATTCCCCCTAGTTGGTTTAGTTACCGTTTGAGTCAAGTAATTGTCCTGTAGTGCTGCCAGAAATCTGCTGCTTTTACCCAAATGGGTAGCCTCAATACTCCAGTCAATGTCTGGAAAGTTAGTCACCCATAACTATGACCTCATTTTTACTTGCAGCTTTTTCAATATGCTGTAGTAATTGCAGTTCTGCAGCTTAATGAATATGTGGTGACCTGTAGCATACCCCAATAAACAATTGGCAACAGTTATTTCCACCATGAGTATTTACCCAAACGGACTCCACATCTTCACAATCTTCATCCTTCTCATCGTTCATTACAGCTGTAAAAGAATTCATAACAAAGAGACAAACCCTTCCACCTTTTTTCCCTGCTCTGTCCTTTCTAAACACATTGTATCACTCTAAATTCGCTATCCAGTCATGGCTTTCATCCATCCATGTCTCTGTTATTCCCACAATGTCATAGCCCTCGTCAATCAGAATGAACTCTAGTTCGTCCATTTTATTTGCAAGGCTCTTTGCATTGGTTACCATGGACTTTATATTTTTACCACATTTTCCAATTTTGGTTACATGAAATGGGCTACCTCCTTACTCTTTACACTGCCCCCACCCCTCTGTCCACGCCGTAATGTTAGGCTACCTCTGTCTTTTTACCTTATCTTGTCCACCTATTGACTTTACCCTTCCTCCTCCCTCCCCTCAGATCCTAGTTTAAAATCTCCAACTGTTTAGCCATCTTCTCCCCCCAATGCAGCTGCACCCTCCCCATTAAGGTGCAGCCCCTCTCTGCTGTAGAATCTGTAGCCGAATGCAAAGTCTGTCCAGTTCTCCAGAAACCCAAACCCCTCCTTCCTACACCAATTTCTCAGCCACTTATTTAACTCCCTAAGCTCCTGTCTATCAGATGTAGTGCGTGGCACTGGTAGTATTTCAGAAAACACCACCCTGGAGGTCCTTGCTTTAAGTTTATCTCCAAGCACCTGAAAATCATTTTTGAGGACCTTCCATCTCCCACTAACTTTGTCATTGGTACCAATGTCTACCATGACAGCTGGGTCTTCCCCAGCCCCAGCTAATAATCTGTCATTTTGTTCTGCTCCATGCCGAATCTGAGCACCCGGGAGACGAGACTGTACGGCATTCACGGTTTCTTCGACAGATCACCCTATCTGTGTGCCTAATAATTGAATTCCCTACCACTAGCCTTACCTGCACTCCTATTCCCATTCTCGTTGCAGCGGTCTGTCACTTGGTTGCTAAGGGACACATCCAGCTGCAGCGTTGCTACTCCAGAATCCTCAACCCCAATATTACGCAAACAAGCATACTTATTCGGGTGGGACACATCGGGACTAGCCTCCCTGACACTTATTCCCCTACCCCTTCTAACTGTGACCCAACTAGCGGCTACCTCTTCTTCTTGCTCCGGCTGTACTGCACCCACCACATCTTCACCGGTGTCTTGAAGAAATGCACAACCGTCAACCTATAGTGACGTGCCCAGCAGTGGAATCACCAATCCAACATAGCATCAAAATAAAGTAGCTGGCACCGTCAGTATTTATAGCTCAGATTTCTTTTATTCAGAATTGCCACATGAATACGATGTTTTGGAGCGTCTGCTCCTTTGTCCTTTAAGTTAATGACAGTCTGACACAAGTTAACCGCATTATACATCAATTTATACCCCACCCCTTTGCAGCGCAACCAATCCACTAGTTGCATTTAAGTTGTCCAGTCATCACTCTTCCACACAGAGCGGACCTGATTGGGTACTATATACCATGTGACCACAGATGGAAGAAGGAGAAGACTTTAGGCGTGATACCACCTGAAAGGAGGGCATGCCCTCCTACCGCTCGTCATGCCTCTGTATCTACCTCCAAGTCAGCGGACCTGATGTGGGACAGAGGCTCCAGTACATTATCTCTGGCAACTAGCCAGAGAGAGGGGCGACCAATCGTTCTGCATGCCACGTAAACACCGCCTGTTAGCAAAATAAACAGGAAGTAGCAGATCATTCATGCACTGGACTATGTAGTGTCTCCCTACATTTATGACCCCAGCTGTAAATCCTGAAGGTGTGTGACTTTATATTTTATCAACTAAACTAAAAGGGACCTTCAGGTCTCAGGTGCTCAAGTACCTGTCTGTAATCTGCATTGAAAACGCAAACATTTGTTGCACATACTGTATTTTTTGGACTATAAGACTCACTTTTTCTCCACCAAAAGTGGGGGGAAAAGTCACTGTCTTATAGTCCAAATACATAGCGTTCCTGACTTGTGAAAGCCTGCTAATACGCACCTCCAACCCGCCGCAATTACTGAGTCTACCAGTAATGTAGAGGACACAAAGGGGCACAGAGGATGACACAAGGGGGGCACAAAGGGGCATAGAGGAGGACAGAGTCTCTGACACATGGAGGACACAAGAGGGGGGCACACGAGGGTACATAGGGGGCATAATCCACTAGATGCCCTTCACCATGGATGCACCAGATTTAGTCCGAAAAATATGGTAGTTGGTGATACCTCTCCTCGTTTTTTTTTTTTTCCCTTTTTTCCTTCTTCTTCTGCAGCGTCACCTTTTTATGTACAACCTCCAGCCAATCCCTTTTTTTTTTTTGGGGGGGGGGGGGGGGGGGGATAAAGTGGGAAAGAGTCACAACTTTGTTTTATTGCTGTTCATTATCAAGCCTGTGTTGCTGCAGCAGCTCCATTTGTTAAAAGTAGCAGCTGTGCTGCTAGAGATTTACATATAAAATAGCCTGTGATTATTCATTAGGATTACTGCCATGAATGTATATTACTTGCATTGTACTGCGTATGCCTTGAATTGGAGCTGCAGTTCTCCAGATACAGAGAAAGTATGCTACACTCTGACCACATGGCGTAGTGGATATGACCTGTAAAACACAGAATTAAACTACACTGTAACCCTATGAACAGGACTTAAACAGAAGAGGAAACTACACCTGTTCAAGTGCAAAGATTACAGGATAAGCAGGCTTTCTCAACCAGGTTTCCTGCAGTAGAATGGACCCGATCAGGCTCTGCTATTTCTGCCACAGCCCGAGGGGAAGATTTTACTGCGCAGGAGCGCACATTGTAAATCATGCTGCGTGCTGATGCCGCTGCTGCGTCTGCCGTCAAGTGATTTTGGGGGGCTACCAGCGCTGAATCCCAGGTGCTGAAGATGCAGGAAACCTCATTAGGATCCAGAGGCTTCCCCCTCCTGAGGTAAATACCTCCCAGGGGCACTTTTTTCATTACAGGTTTATTTTAACCTCTTCAGGACCATAGCCTTCCACCTCCCCTAGTGACCAGGCTATTTTTCACTAATTAGGCCACTGCAGCTTTAAGGGCTCGCTGCAGGGCCATACAGCTCAGCACACAAGTGATTCTGTAGCATAACTCAATGATAACCACCACTCTTGCTAAGCAGTCACAACATAGAAACATTTAAAGGATGCACTGCACGGGCTCAAATTAGCATTTGGTTTGATGAGCAACACATTAATAAAAAGTTCAGTGGTTCCAGATTTTTCTATGGCAGCTGAATTGCATAAAAAAAAGCTTCCCTCATATACCAGAGACAGTCAGAACTGTAAATGTTCTGTATCTTTTACCCTATAAAATGCACCTATATTTAGAAGACAAAAAACAGGAAAATATTCTTAACATGTGTCCATGGTGCAAAGGTAGGTGCAGCCAACACCAGGTCTCTTCTAAGCTGTCTCTCTGGCACTTCATAGCAATCTCTGCAGAGTACCAGTGTGCTCCTCCTGCTAAGTGTCCTCTGTCATCATCGTCTGTCTTGGTTATTCAAACGGTGTGGGGGGAGCGCGCGGTATCTGTCCCGGGGGGGGGGACCCCACCAAGCACACTATTGCTGCAGCAGAGCACTTTCACTCTCCGGTCCTGTAGGTGTGCTTCCTAGTCTGTGCTGCTGTTGTCTCCCGGGGCCCATAGTGACCCTGTGAACTATGGGCACTGGAAGATGGTGGCAGCACAGAGGAGGAAGCAAACCTGCAGGAGCGGCGAGTGAAAGTGCTCCGCCTCTGTAATAATCTGTGTGGGGCCCCGGGGAGACCAGCATTAGGAGGTGAGACACCTGGGGGGAGCAGTCGCAATTGATTTCATAGATTTCATGCAGAAATCTATTAAATCAATGTGCAGTATGTGGCAGTGATAGATGCCTCTCTGATCTGATGTCGATCAGAGAGGGATCTATCTGTTGGGCATGTCGTGAAAAAAAGACTGTTCACTAATGCAATCTACTCATATTACTGATTCTGTTTACATTGCATAAAGAAGCCATGAGACCTACACACCTACACCTACACACACACACACCTACACTTGTATTCCGTATTTGCAGGAGTGTTAACAAAAAAAGGGGTCATCTCCTTCCAGCATATGTGTATTTTATTTTTTTCAGGCTTGTTTAGAAAACGGTGTATTGATGTATGTATTGCGTGATATAAGAACCGGACAGAGCTTGAAAAGCGCCAGGCTCAATGAAGCGTACTTTTATTAATGATTTTGTCTGCATATTGGCATGTTTTTTTTTCCCCCCAGCATTTACTAGTGTTACTAGTAAACTAGTGTGTAATCCCTAGTAAAAGAAAAGTTGTCTAAATTGTATTGGTTTAGCAAGATTCCTCCCTTCCCTCTTGTTGTAAATTGCCTCTCTGCACTCTGTACCCCGATGATGCTCTGATCAGCATTTCAGCAAACACTGAATGTGGAAGTGTGAGCTGGTTGTCCGATATCCAGTAGAGTTGGCTGATTGGTCAGACATGGCAATTAAAAAGGTCATGGTTGGTAGGAAAGCTTTCAGCAGTCCCTAGTAATTCTGTCATGGACGTGTAATGGTGAAACTTACTGACTTTACATGGCTGGTATGTTTCCATGTAACATTTATTACAGCACCCTCGCTAAGCTTATCCTTTTTAAGCTCCTCAAAATAAAATTCAGCTTGTAAGCAGTACTTCCTAGTGTTAACTATAATGCACAAGGCTGTGTGCCATTGGGAGGCAATTTAATCTCTGTGCTTCCTGTTCCTTCAGGTGGGCTGGGTCTGTCTCATGGTGGTGCTGTCATGGGGGTTACATGGAAAAAGTTACCGGTAAGCGTGTTTTCTCACCTGTTCAGCCATAAATCCCCGCTTTTACTTTTTATTCAGCATAATTAGTCATTTTGTGCACTAAAAAGAATTATTCAGATGGAACAAAACTACCCAGGCACTCAAATACATAAGCCATGAATATTTTCCCTTGGAATGATTGGCTGTATTGCATGTTCTGCATGAAAGCCGTTGATTTGACAGCTGGGAATGTTTATATTTGCAATGCTTTAATATACAAGATATATGCTCAACCTGTTCAGTCTCACAGCCTCAGGCTCTTACCATACAGTCTCTTCCCCCCCCCCCTTGACCGAATTGCTATTTATTTTGTCTATCAATGCACTCTTCACGTTGTGTTTGGGAAAGGTGGTGTTGTGTTGGTGCCCTGATCTAGGCGTTCCAGTTCTCCTAGCCTATAAGCAGTATCGAGTTCAGATTTTAGAAATGTGACAGTTTTGTGGGGGCTTCAAAATGTCAACCTACAAGCATGAGTATTCTTTGGTACTTTCAGGACAGAGAGCTGAAGTTTGCCTCCACTGTCATCAGATCTGGATGGACATAGTGTAGCCAGCTTCATGCAGCTGCCCCCCCCTACAATCAGCACAAATAAACATTCCATCATGATTGGTTAGTGCGATCTTTGTGCCCATTTGTGCTGCAAAAGTTAAGATTTGTGCTGCTTCCATTTTTGAAGATGATAGTACTTCTTATTTCCAAAACGATACCAGCACCCATACAACAACCTACAGACATGAAACTTGTGCTGCAAAAATAATCTATCTTTTAAAGTTTGAGATATTCATGTTTTTATAAAGGTCAAAAGTTCACTCAGCCTCTTAGGGCTCTTTCACATCAGAGCTTGCGTTGGAGAACGCTCAAAGCATGCGTTTTGTTGTATGCCTTTTAATGCGTTTTGATATGCGTTGCACTGCAGTGAGTGTGCGTTTTTAATCCGTTTTCAATCCGTTACTGCACATAGAAAAACGCAGGTAATTTTTTTTTCTTTTAGTTTTCAACTTTCTACATTGTTCCTCTGTTGCATTCTGGGACTGATTGCCTGCGTTAACGGATTGAAAACGCGCATAGTGTGCGTTTTACATTGACTAACATTGTAACGCATAAAGCTAGCGTTGGCTGAAAAACTGCGCCTGGGTGCAGTGTAACGCAACGCACAAAAAGGCTGCGTTATATGTGAAAGCTAAAATGAAAGTCTATGGACTTTCATTTCACCTTGGGTAACGCAAACTTTACCCTTTGCGTTGAAACGCAGAAAATCTGCCCTAATGTGAAAGAGCCCTTAGTGCTTTTGCGATGTTGTAGGGGGACGGGGTGAACTTTTGACCTTTATAAAAATGTGAATCTCTCAAACTATAAAAGATACAAAGTTGATTTTTGCAGCACAAATGAGCACATGCACAGCACTATCCACCCATACCAGTTTCATGTCTGTAGGTTGTTGTATGGGGGCTGGGTGATGCTATTATTTTGGAAATATTAAGTGCTATTATCTTCAAAATAAAAGCAGCACAAATCTTAATTTTTGCAGCACAAACCGAGTACTAACCGAACCTGATGGAATTTTTATTTGTGCTGATTGTAGGGGGGGGCAGCTTCACAGAGCTAGACAGAGCTAGTGTGGCCATGCCAAGAGTGATCAGAACAGCTTTGTTGCTGCATGACAAGCTGAGCTGCTGTTCACATTTAGTAGAATAGTCCACAGAATGCTTGGATAGCCAGCAATATCTTTAAGTATTGTAAGGTTTGTAGAGTTGTCAAAGTAATCCATATGACCTAAGCCTAACAGGGATACTTAAGTCTAAAAACAAAAACATGTCATTTTCTTTTAGGTATGATGCGGAATTAAATACTTTAGGTACAGATCTAGTTGGTGAAAAGTACAACAAAGTGGAGAAACGACCATACTTGGACACGGCTTCTGAACAGCCCCAAGTAGAAGAGTATGAATATGAAGACGACTTTGAATAAATTGTTCTGCAGAGTGAAAGATGGGGTATCCTGCAGCTGGTCTGTTACTTCCCCTTGTAACTATTTGCTGTGGACGGCACTTTATACATGCTTTTACAGTTGTATTACAAGACTCAATATTAATGCAAACTGATGGATTTTTGTATTTATTGCTAAAACAATATTTATTTTATCACTGTTTTGCTGTGCGGTCCGCTTTGAAAGTCTTGCATTTCAACAAAGTTAATTCCTTAATTCCATTTTGGAGCAAACTCTTTTCCATTATATTTGTGTATCAAAACTGGCTTTCTATGTTTGGTTTTGAACTGATTATGTGGATAAAATGTCATTGTCCGGAGGACCTAATCTTTAACCTTTATTAAAAAAAAGTTCTTATATTTTTACAGCAGCAACACAGTGGCTTAAAAAAGAGAATTGTGCCTAGAGCTTAAAAGGTAATCTGACTGTACAAGAGCATAATTGAATTTGAAACCTGTCCAGGGCAACTGCTTTTGATATGGGGAAAATGGGGCATGTGTCCTTGATTTTACAATATCCTGAACCTCCTGTTGTCCAAACCTTATGCTGGGAGTACACAATGCGTTTTTGTGGTAGTTTTTTCGCTTGATTCTCTTATCTTTTCTTATCAATTTCCATTCACCTCTATCAGAAATCGAGCAGTAAAATGATTGAAAAGGTGAGATCAGACATGTCGGAAATTTATCTATTGAACCATCTATCTGCCTCAAAAACGCATGGTGTATTCCCAGCATTAGTCCCTTGGTTTTGAGAACCCTGTGGAGACAGCTATAGAGTTTCAGTACTTCTGTGTCCCAGTGTCCAAACTTTGTGACAATTCATTATAGTAAACATAGTAATGCGTGCACAATGGCCAGAAAGTTTCTTATCCTCTCCTGACTGCAGCAGTCGTCTCTAATCTCAGTACTGTACCTAGATGCCAGCATGAATTTTTTTTTGTTTTTTTGGTCTTTCTGGGGACCAAGATCCTCTAGCCGTTAATTGAAGGAATGACCAGGGTGTAGTATGAAGGTTTCAGAAGTGCTGTAAGATTTGAAAGTATCAGCGACACGGAGTACACTTAATGACTTCAGATCTCCACTTCCTAACTTAAAGCTGGATTGCAGGCATGAGTTAGGAACATGTTTGGATTTTGAAATTATGCAATATGGTTTCACAACAGAAATCTGGCTTTTCGAAAGGCGGTCAGCATTTCTGTGTGCTCCTTTGCTCTTCACTGCATTTTGTGGCAAGCCATGTCTGAATGGAGCAGCTTCAGGACAGTGAACTTTGCTTCGTAATGCCTGCTGTCCACTTAGAATAAACAGCAGCCAGGGGCCATGAGTTCAAATTGTAAGCTACTTGCCAAACTAATTATAGGTGTTTAATGCTTAAACTATTGATTTAGGGCATATAGGCTTTTGGAATATTGCCTGGATGTCTGCTTCAACATTAAACAGCTCTGGTAAGGTCGCTTAACGACAGGCCCATGTTAATATGTATTATGTGCCTACCATTCACACAGCACTCGGCCAGCTAGGAAGTCTGAGCAAGCAGCTATCTTTCTGAGAAAGGAATGCTGTCTGCTTCTATGCACTGGCACCATGGATTTGAACTTCAATATTCATGGTTAGAACTTACAATATAATGGCAAATGTGGGCTTGTAATGATCGCTTTGATAAAATTGACAGTTGTCCTTTAAGTCCAACAGCTGTAGACTTCCAGTTGCCTTGAAATCATCTCTTCAGTGCCTTGAGTGAACTAGCATGTGTATCTCATGTATGCTGATGTGCCACGTTATGCAGTGTCCACTAGTTTTGTATAGTTATCACATTCCATTTCGCAGTGCTCCCTTTAATGAAAAGCCTTAAATCCAAAGTCTCTGTTAGAAGAAAGATGAACTGATTTGTTTGAGTGCCTTCAAATGTACATATGTAAATTTGGGCAATTCCCAGTATTTTATAATATTGTTCAATTGGATAAACTATGAAATCTGTAAATGTTTGCCGTGTAGAAGCGTTAAAATAATTTATATATTGTATTCTGAAATAAACTATATTTTGCACACAATGCTTTTGTGTCTGTTGTGTATACTGCAGCCAGTGGTGATGCTAGTAAATTAAGGTGTTTGCTTCTCCAGGGTTATTTTTTATCTACATAAATATACATCCAATACTTGCTCAAATAGGTGAAAAAGTTGGCACTAAATGCAGTGGATGGGGAATTTAACTGGTTGTGTGTGCTCTTGTAAACTATGTGACAAATCTTTTCTGGGCACCTATCCACCATAGAAGCACTTTAATGTTCACCAATGTCAGCACATGCAAGTCCGCAAATACGTAATTGGTTGCACAGGCTTCAGCCAAACGCCCATTTTGCAGGCTTTCCCCTTCCTTGGGCCACAGAAGTAACCATTTAATTTAAGTACTCAGTACCTATCTACATACACACTACTTGCCAACCGTCAGTCTGTCGGTAGACCTAGGAACATGACAAGATTTCCCCCCCCCCCCCACCCCATCTGCCCTTTCTATCGTACTTCTGTAGAGATTGAAGAGTATTTAATGCCATTGGGGTAAAGTTTGGTTTATCTGAAGGGTAAATTAATGTACGCTTAAGCCCAATCTACACGATACGATTAATTATGCGATTCTATTAACGATCCGATTAAATCCAACATGTCCGATCGGGATTCGATTTGCCATTGCAAAACAATGGCAAATCGAATCCCGATCGGACATGTCTGATTTAATCGGATCGTAAATAGAATCGTAATCTAATCGCATAAAGAATCGTATCGTGTAGATTGGGCTTTAGACCAAAGATTCAAAACTGTATATATCCTGGTACACTCAGGAATTCCTTCCTCAATTTACAAGGATAGTGTTTTTTGTTTTCACTCCTTAATCCAGAAGCCACATGATCTTCTGATCTACAGCTTCATCCAAAAGAGATGTAATGCTGGGAATACACAGGTGGATTCTGAGCGGATAAGATGGTTAGATAGATCATTTCTGACATGTTCGATCTTTTGCCGCTCGATTTGTCATTGAAGTGAATTGAGAAAATATAAGAAAAACAAGCAGAAAATAAGAGAATCGAGCAGGCAAAACGATCTGGCGCAGAATCTAGCGCCATAATCGACCAGTGTTTTCCCAGCATAAGAGCTTGTATTGCCTTTAATGGACATCTGTTCAATTCATTGGTAGTACAAACCTGAGGCAACCAGTCATTGTCCTTTTTTCTATATAATTTTTATTATGTTGCCATCGGCTATATTTCATTTTTTTCTGCTAAACCATACCAGTTACCTGGTGTCCTGATTTTGTTTTGACACCTGAAACAAACATGCGGCTCATCCAGTCAGAACATCTGCTCTGCATACTTGTTCAGGATGACTAAGTGACCATTCACACTTCTTGGTTGGTTTCACAAGTTCGTTGGACTCACTTGCCTTTATACAGGTGACTTTTCTTCCAGCCAGTAGCCATGGGATACTAATGCAAATTAAATCTCCCATTCCCTAGAACGGGAACCTATTTTGTTGGTGTACTATAGGACTGCCAGTTTGTTTCCCATTAAAGGCCTGCACACACTTTAAAGATTGTTCCACGCGACATATGTTTACAGTGGTGGCAGTTTTGGAAGATCATGGTACAACACACGGTTCTGCTTCATGGAGAGAGGGATAAGCGGAAGCGAGCTGCTCTAGCCTGCAGTGGTAAATAATAATCGAAATCTGGCATGATTCAGGGAGACCAGAAAATGGCATTGATTTAGACATCTTAAAGCGGACCTAAACTTTTCCACAGGAGATGAGAGAGAATTAGACTGGCTGATATCTCTAAATGCACACAGGGTGGGTTTATATGTTTTCCCTCATCTGCAAATGAGCCACAGTAATTTGAGCTGTCTGATCAATGCTGTGGGTGAGGAGGTTAACTCTTTCTCTGCTCCCATGAAAGCAGGAAGTTACCACTCTGCACAATTTCAGTAGGAGCTCAGTGGGCTGCTACAAATGTTTTTCTTTAAAGGTTATGATGCTGTTCTCTTTGAGCAGAGAGGAAGTTCTGGGCTTAGGTCCACTTTAAAATGCAAGCATGTACAGGCCTTTAGTAAAACCCACATGATATATAGACAGCACTACAAATCACAAGAGACACAGGAGACAAAGGAAGTTTATGCTAAATTGTATTTAAAAAATAGGTGTTATTTTCAAAAAGGTACTGTATATATTTTGGTTTAAAAAAAAACGTAACATTCACAATAAAATTCTACATAAGAAATAACTGACAGTCACTGGATTTGCAGAGAGGTATGTACACAAATCAGTCCTTTTATGTTCAAATGGGAAGACTAGTGTTGTGCTAGGCAGAAGTATGTCCTGAAAAGTTTATTTATGATCCATGAAAATGTTACTTCTGATCAGCCCTTATTGCTTGCAAATAACCTGTCCATATCCTTATTTAATGTGGGATGACTACAGACTGCTCTGCTGTGTAGCATCATCTTCATCTCCTTCCATTCTAATTGTAGCAAACTCCTATAAAACAAACAGAAATACAAAGGCCTTTTGAAAAGTATTTTGCATGAAATAGATTTAAATTTACAAAAGGTATCACTGTATATAACTACATGTTAAGCATAGAGGGCTGGTGCATACCGAGCGGCTTTTGCAGCGTTTCTGCAGCCGCTTGGTCAATGTATCTCAATGGGCTGGTGCACACCAGAGCGGGAGGCGTTTTGCAGAAACGCATACTCCCGGGGTGAGGCATTTTTTGGATTTCGGATGCGTTTCTGCCTCAATGTTAAGTATAGGAAAAACTCAAACCACTCTGAAAGACACCTGTTCAGAGCGGTTTTGCCGGCGTTTTTGTTACAGAAGCTGTTCAGTAACAGCTTTACTGTAACAATATATGAAATGTACTATACTGAAATCCGCTGCAGCAATCTGCAAAACGCCATAGAAAAATAAGAAAAAGCGTTTCAAAATCTGCTAGCATTTTGCGGATCTGCTAGCGGTTTTTGGTGTGCACCAGGCTAGACTGCATGTTTGGCTTATTTGGCAATTAGATTAGGGGAACTGCTCTTTGTCCATATCTGGCAGCCAAAAGCAACAGAATTCAGCTATTGGATTCTAAACTAAAAGTTTGAAAGTAACAAAACAAGTTTTTAGTGTGCATCACCAAAAAGACAGATTATAAGCTCTGCCCTTGTAAAGTCGTACATTCAATTAAGCCGTGTATTCAAATTGGGTGTTGCAGATAGGCAAGATATCTGTAATTTTATATTACCAGAATTCTAAAATGTTAAAGCCCCAGCAACCCCCTTACCCACCAAAGCAAAACCCTACACCTAACACTGTCCCTCCTATAGCAATCCCCTACTTAATAGCTTAACACCAACCTCCTCTCACCATCTCCTAGCATAGTGTCCTAACCCTATCATCAAGGACCAACAACAGTACACGGTTTGCATGAAAACAAACATTCACAGGTGGAGCAGAGCTGATTATTTACCTCAGAGGATTTCCACAAAATGTGCATTAGTGGTGTGCCCTGAGGACAGGGTTGTAGAACACTGTACTAACACCTAAAGGGAACCAGAGAGGAATGGGTTGTTAAAATAGAAAACGCTTTTATACATACCTGGGGCTTCTTCCAGCTCCATAAGCCTGGATCACTCCCACACCGCCATCCTCTGCTTCCTGGAACCGCCGGTACTGGGCCAGTCACTTCCGGCAGACGCGGCCAATTGTCTGCATCACAGGGGCTCCCTCCATACCCGTACGCATGCAGCTGCGCAGTAGGCAGCCTCATGCTTACTTATATAAAGGGAGCTCCGTGTGATGTGGAAAATTGGCCGCGTCCGCCGGCCGACTCGCGGCAATGACGGGACCCGGTACCGGCGGATCCAGGCAGCAGAGGACGGCGGCGTGGGAGCGATCCGTGCGTATGGGGCTGGAGGAAGCCCTCCAGGTATGTATAAAAGCTTTTTTTTTTATCCGCTCTGGTTCCCTTTAAGGTTTGCATGGTACAATTTTTAATTTTTTTTCCTATTATTCCATTAGATCGAATATAAAGATTTTCCAGCATGTCCAATTAGATTTTTCTCAAACGGGATAATTTGTTCGAAAAAAACAATATTTTTGACTTTCATCCGATTAGATCGAATAAACAGGAAAATCAAATGTTTTATTGTATCGTGTATGGGCACCATAAGAGTAGATTCACACTAGGTCCGGAAATGTATCTGTGGCTCCGGTTTTTTTAAACCTGATCAAAACTGGAGCCACGGATAGCAATGATAAAAATGGCAGCCGTCTTTACCCAAACAAAACGGATCCGTCTGCGTTTAGGGGGACCCGTTTTCAAACCCTGAACGGAAGGTCCGGATCTGCTGCATTTTCACGGACTGCATATGGCTACTGATACACTCAGTGGTAGTAAAGGGCAATAGGAAAACGGATCCCCCTCTACACAGGCTGTTTTCTGTGTCCCAGCCAGGATGGGGGGTTGCAGCAGATGTCGGGGGGAGAGGGGGTCCTCCCCGCTCCCCACCTATTTTCTGCCTAATCACTCGAGGAATGCAGTGTTAAACACCCCCCAAGACCAGGCCAGTTTTTGATAAATTGGCCACTGCAGCTTTAAGGACTCGCTGCAGGGCCGCACAACTCGGCACACCAGTGATCTCTCACCCCCCCCCCCCCCCCCTTTTTTTTCTCCCCACCAACAGAGCTTTCTGTTGGTGGGGTCTGATCACCCCCCAGATATGTTTATTTATTTTTATTTTTTTATATAAATTTCTCTATTTTCCTAACTCCCTCCCCCCAGCCAGCCAATGACGGCAATTGGCTGTCATAGGCTTCATCCTATGAGAACCGATCGCTCTCCTGTGTCCCAGGGGGACAGCCGTGTCAGACTGCTGTCCCCAGTACAGCACTGTCTTAGATCGCAGCGCTGTACTAAGTAAATAGACGTCGGTTTCGCCGTCTAACAGTCTCCTAGCGGCAGACTGGTGGTGGAGCGAAGCTCCATCATCCATGCGGAGATGCACGCACATCGGTGTGCGCAATCTGCAAATCCCCGCCACAGGACTTGATGCCAATTTTTAGGTAGTTAAAATACTTCCTTGCGCTCCACAGCTCGCCGCATCACTTCCTGTATGACACCCAATGAAGTACAGGAAGTGACACGGCGAGCTGTTGAACCGCTCGTTGCTTGCTTTATAACATTGATTTTTAAAGTATTTTAAAGGGGAACTGAAGAGAGAGGTATATGGAGGCTGTCATGTTTATTTCCTTTTAAGCAATACCAGTTGCTTGGCAGCCCTGCTGGTCTATTTCTCTGCAGTAGTATTTGAATAAAACCAGAAACAAGCATGCAGCTAGTCTTGTCAGATCAGACTTTAAAGTCTGAGCCACTGAAACACCTGATCTGCTGAAAGCTTGTTCAGGGGCTATGGCTAATAGTATTAGAGGCAGAGGATCAGCAGGGCTGACAGGCAACTGGTATTACTTAAAAGGAAATAAACATGACAGCCTCCATATACCTCTCTCTTCAGTTCCCCTTTAAGCAGAAACTAGCTGGAGGGCGGACCTAGGTGAGGAGGGGGGGGGGGGGGGTCGACCCCCTCCCCACCACCTGCTGCAAACCCCACCCCTTCCTGGCTGCTACCCCTTCCAGCATAGCCCCCCCTGCCTATGGCCAGGGCTGGGGATACATTTCCACGGACTGGAAACGCAGGCTGCAAAAAGGTATTTTTAAAGAAAACTGTGGTCCTAGCCCTAAAGAGAGTCTGAAGCGAGAATAAAACTTTTTCCCTTATATTCAGCAGGGGCATGTTTGCCCCTACTAAAACGCCGCTATCCCGCAGCAGAATGGGGGTCCTTTACCCCCCAATTCCCCTCCTCCTCATTTACCCCCCAAATCCTCCGTGCTCTGCGGGGAGCGCTTCCTGCTTGAGGCAGGGCTAATGGCCGCAGCCCTGCCTCTCAGCGCGTCTATCAGTGCTGATCGCCGCCTCTCCCCGCCCCTCTGTCTTCCTTCACTGAGAGGGGCGGGGAGAGGCGGAGATCTGCCGCTGATAAGACGCACCTGGAGCCAGAGCTACAGCTCATAGCTCTGCCTCCATGAGCAGCAAAATCTACGACCAAGTTGGTCGTGGATTTTGCAGGGGGGGATTTGGGTGGGTAAAGGACCCCCGTTCTGCCGCGGGAAAGCGGCGGTTTAGCAGGGGCATGCCCTGCTGCATATAAGGGAAAAAGCGAGTTTTATTCTCGCTTCAGAGTCTCTTTAAAGAGGAACTTCTGATGCATTGTGAAAAATAACAGCGGTTTCCAACTGCCAAGCAACAAGTATCTCTTTCTGTGCATAGAACTCTCAGTAAACCACTATTCCACAGCGATCACCAGATAGGAGTAAAGAAGTCGCCACCTGTGATAAACTTAAAGAGTACCTAAATTATAAATTACAGTTTGCTTTAAACCTAATAAGTTGCTAAGATATATACAATAACACAGGGGTGCCCATTAGGTAGATCGCGATCTACCAGTAGATCGCGAAGGCCTTCATGGTAGATCCCGACTCCACTTAATTTTACATTCTGTATATACAAGTGTGCTCCTACAATTGTACATAGGTAGATCACTTTGACTTGCTAATTTTTTTTAAAGTAGCTCACAAGGTGAAAAAGTGTGGGCACCTCTGCAATAACACATAATAAAATGTGATGTTCTCATCCCCGGGTCCGTATCCCTATGGGGCTCAATTCACAAAAGCGTGGTAAGTGCTATCACAGCAGTTATCACGCGATCGGCCACGCGCGCAAGTTTGCACGTATAAAGGATTACTCCGCGTGATAAATTAACATTTGCGCGCGATCCCGCGCATGTTTCACGCACGTGATCACATGCAAACATTCGTTTATCACACGGAGTAATCCTTTACACGCAGCAGATCATGTGATAACCGTTATCCCGCTTTTGTGAATCAAGCCCCTGGTCTTGAAATCCCCGCCCCCAGTGTGTATTTGGGCCCTGGGCATTTTTTTCTTTCTACACCATAGGTGCAAAGGGGAGGGGGAGGGGGGGGGCAGGTTGAGGTCATACCTCCACCTCACTACAACTTGTGATTAGACACAGCTGAGGGGTGCAGGGTGCATTTCTCTCTACCTTCCTTCTGTCCTGTGCAAGAGTTCAGGTCCACTTTAATATAACTATTAATCTCCAGTAGACAGTTGTTGAGCTCCAGCACTGAGCTAAACAACAGCCAAACCCTGGCATCCCTGCCACACACAGAGCCAATCTCCAGAGCCCTGCTATAGATTGCTGGGTGCCCATCTTAACTGATGCATCTAGAAGACCCATTAGGAGAAAAACATGTTTAAGTGGCAGGTAATGAATATCAGCACTCAATATAACATTTCATCCGACTGTACCTCACATGTATCCATTTCATCAACATCCACATCCTCATTGTCTTCATCCAGATCTACATCCATGGCTGGGTCTTTGTTTGGGGGTCCGTGACTTTAAAGATGCAGAAAGTATAGTTAACACTATAAACATTTCCCTTTTATCATTAGAAATGGTGTGCTAAAGCTACAAGGCACTTGTTATGGTGATCCTACACCTGGGCTAGCTATACCCAGAAAAGAAAGAAGCCCCCAGCTAGCTATATACCAGATAAGTTGCATTTGCAGTATGATTCCTTTTCCCCAACAGCTGCTGTGTAAGGATCAAGGGACTACTTCTAGTAGTAAAGTTGTACAAGGAGATGGTAAGCCTGATAAATTGTCTGTTTTCTTTTTGAAATGTACAATAGTTCTTTATGCCTTGAAAAGAAACAGCTTGGAGAGCTGCCAAGATGGAGAATACATGGGTACTAATTTAACAGAAAATGCTGTATTAGATTGCATTAAAAAAAAAAGTTACATCTAGAAAAAGAAAATTGATCTCTAAACTGCTATTTTTTTACAGGTGCTGTTTAAATGGGCTTATTCTTCTTTACACTTAGTGCGAAATAGCACCGGGAAATTTGGGTGCGCCACCATAGGCTGTAATGTGAATTACAACTATAGTGGCGCTCAGACAGTAATTTGGGCTCAAATTAGTACATAAAAACAGTGGAATTTGGCCGCCAGCAATAGCTGGCAGCTAAATTAAGTCTCCCCCGAGTCCGTGGCGGCCTGGAGAGAGAATAGTGATTAACGCCGCCAGGACTTTTGCAGGAGCAGGGTGAGTCGTTTCCAGCTTCACCCTGCGCCCAAATTTCCTGGTGCCGGTTTTGCATGAATGCCTCTTACTGCTGGTTCCCACTACACAGGAAAAGGGCCATTCCACAGAACAGATACGTGACATGTCCATTCTGTCCGCTTTCTCTTCTGTCTGTTGCAATGACGGAACACAAACTTACTGCATTGCCCGATCATTTATGGACACCGGAGAGAAGCTTTTTTTTAACTACTTCCAGGGCTGCATGTCTCTGGCCCCTTATTAAAGGACCACTATCGCGAAAAAGTAGGCAGTTAAAATCTGACAAAACCAAAAGGTTTTGGGCCAGTCCATCTCCTCATGGGGGATTTCTAAGGGTTTACTTTGTTTTCAACAGAATTTCCTGAACAACAGTTTAACTGCAAAAATAGTAAGATACCAGACAGCCTCCCTAATCACTTGCACACTATTTTGTCAGTAGACTTTGCAACTGCTGTTCAGGAAATGCTGTTGAAAACAAAGAAAACCCCGAGAATCCCCCATGAAGAGATGGACCGGCCCAAAACATGTCGGTTCTGTCAGATTTTGACTGCCTACTTTTTTTCTCGATAGTGGTCCTTTAAGGACCAGATTTTTATTAAAAAAAAAAAAACGGTCCTACTCACAACACAAAGAGTCAATGGAATCCGTTTCTGGCTGGTGCATAGAGCTCTGCAGCAATGTCACAGCAGCGGAAACAGCGAAAGCATCAGGACTGCGCAGCGCGAGTAGCTAAAATCTACACCCTGGCAGAAATAACTTGGCCATAAACAGCTTAGATTTGAACTACCTACGCCCGCATGCGGTTAAATATTTTTGTGATTTTCTCTTGCATTCCTTTTCATTGTGATCACTCCAAAAATGTTGCAGACAGCGCAAATCTCATCACTGTACTGGAATCGCCCAATAGGGTTCCACTGTCCCAGCACTTTGCAAATAGCTGGTTTTCAGAGAACCTGCACTTACTTCTAACCTTTTGTATATAAAGACATAAAATACTGCAGACACCCTGGCCCATATGCAATTCAATTTTTCACCTGACTTTTCTCCTGGGTGATATTTTGAAACTTGTTAATAAAATTAATTTTAAACCATCTGCAAGCAAAAAAATGTTCAAAATAATTTTGATAGTACTTTTTGACTACTTTTTGATACTTTTTCCATTGCAAAGTGCTAAAATGTTATTTAAAATCGAAGTTGAACATTTTTGTCATAGGGGAAAACACAGGTGAAAAAGTGAATTGCATATGGCCCCCTATGTGCCAGCAGATACCTTTCTTGCCTCCCTGGATGCTCCAGCTGTTAGAGCATTCATAGCAATCCCCTCCTGCTTCCACCCTAAGCTTTGCTATTGGTTACTGCACTGATGAACATCTAGCAAGCAAAGCTAAGGAGATAAGTGGGCAGAATGACCATTGTGCTCTGTGTTATTAGTGTGCAGTGATGCTTCCAGGCCTCTCAGTCTTATTGGCTGATCACTGAGAATGCTAAAAGTCAACAAAGTTTAGCTATAGTAAGAGAGGCTGCTGACTGTGTAGACCAGGCATGGGCAAACTTGGCCCTCCAGCTGTTAAGGAACTACAAGTCCCACAATTCATTGCAGGAGTCTGACAGCCACAGTCATGCCTCATAAAGGCAAATGCATTGTGGGACTTGTAGTTCCTTAACAGCTGGAGGGCCAAGTTTGCCCATGCCTGGTGTAGACCTATAAGATGATTGACTTAATGCACATCATGCAGTAGCATTAAGAAATACTGACTTCCCTTTTTAATATGAAGAGTACAAGAAACAAAAAAATGTGCTTGGGAATCCCTTCTCAGCTGTTCCTTCCTCCATATCATTAAAACAGCTGCCTGTTCCTCTAAGAGTGTGCAAACAGCTGTCTTCTGTATCACTCACACCTGCCTTCTGATTCTCAGCTGGTTTCTGTCTGTCTGCAACCTCACGTTTCTAGACTGCTACTGTTTACAGGGTATTATGAAGACTTCCAATAGGAAGTGGTGCAGAAGGCTAAAAAATACTCCCAGAAGTATGTAAACGATGCCGTCAAAAGAACAAATACAGATGGGAAAAATAAAAATGCATTTCCCTGATACAAAATGTACATTTTATTGTAATGGTTCCCAGGCTAGTTCCTCTCAAGGGGAAGGATTTTTGCCCCTCTCTTGCAGAGTCCCCTCCACATTATGGAACGTGCAGAGTAGGGTTTAGTACGCAAATAATATGCATTCTGGCTCTGCCATCCTGGCCATACCAGCCAACATGGGGTGGTGGAAGGGGGTGCTATGCTATTTCTGTCGTGTACGTACGTGTGTATACACACGCACGCACGCACGCACGCACGCACGCGCACACACACACACACACACACACACACACACACACACACACACACACCCCTTGCTTCTTCCGTGTAGCTGCTCCGCTTCAGTCTGCATTTACCAATCCCCCCTCCACACCCCTCACCCTTTCCTATGGTGACTATTCAGCCGAACTTTATTGACCTCCTACAGGGCTGTGGAGTCGGTACAAAAATCATCCGACTCCAACTCCTCAGTTTATGAAACCTTTGACTCCAGGTACCCGAAATGGCTCTGACTCCTTAAGTTTATGAAACCACCATCTCCGACTCCGGGTACCCAAAATGGCTCCGACTCCTTAGTCTAATATTTACCAGGGCTGGGGATATTGTACAAAAATCATCCGACTCCTGGTACTCAAAATTATTCCGACTCCTAGACTCCAACTCTGACTCCACAGCTGTCCTCTACCAGTCTGGAGGGAGAGCACAGTGTCACATGGGTGGAGAGGAAGGTCGGAAGTGGGATTACATGGGAATTGGGCAGGGAGTGCCTAACTTAAAAGGACAACTGTAGTAAGAGGTATATGGAGGCTGCCATATTTATTTCCTTTTAATCAATACCGGTTGCCTGGCACCCCTGCTGCTCTATCTGACTGCAGTAGTGTTTGAATCACACCAGAAACAAGCATGCCGTTAATCTTGTCAGATCTGACAAAAATGTCAAAAAACCTGATCTGCTGCATACTTGCTCAGGGTCTATGGCTAAAAGTGTTAGAGGCAGAGGATCAGCAGGCTAGCCATGCAGCCGGTATTGTTTACAAGGAAATAAATGTCAGACTCCATATACTTCTCACTACAGTTGTCCTTTAATGGCTACGTAAGGAGCCCCAGCACTCCTGGAAGAAGTAAAGGGAGACATTATTTGACTAATTATGAGCTATTTGATTTGTCACTATCCAATGAGCTGTCATGTATCAGAGGTTGATGTGTGTGGAGCACATCTATGTGCTGTTGCAGGAAGGCACACTTGTGTAGTAATGGTGTAAGAATGAGAATGCTACTTGGATCATCTAGTGATTCCTGGTTTTATTCATGTGCACATTATGCAAGGGGTGTTCCTTACCTTGCCAGGGATGCTGACTGTTCTGATGTGTGATCTTGAGGGGCTGCTGGTCCTTTGCTTGTAGTGGAATAATGAGAGCTCTGTTCATGAAGTGCACTCTTCTCCCCTGAGCTTTTTCCTGGAATGTGTTCTGTAATATAGAGTGGAACTGTAAACACGCTGTGCCAACTGTACAGCTACACATCTGAGAGGTATCACTTCACTTCACTGTTCAGAAAAAGACACCACTTCATATCTATATCAGTACGCAGGGGTACTCACAAGCTTTCAGGAGCCCCATCCCACCAATATCAGAATAAGTACGGTAAGCTTACTGTGATCATAGTTACACTAAAGGTTACAAACCTGCTCCCAGTACATGAATGAGAGAACATATTATAAGACCTGTGATGACAGGAGGCGCCACTGAATCAAATGAATTTGCATCCACAATGCAAACTCACCAACGGGCTTCTCCCTCTGCAACAGGCCTTAAATTATACAAAGCATTACCCCTTATAAGAAAAAAAAAATATGACAAAGTAGAAATGCATTAAAATACAACTGACCTGAGAGGGATATGGGTGCTGTCTTATTTATTTCCATGAATAATCAGCAGGATGTCAAGAAACTGGTACTACTTTAGAAGGAAATAAATATGGCAGCCTCCATTCTCCTCTCAAGTCAGTTGTCCTTTGAAGGAAAACATCTAATACTAAATGCTGACTTTTCTCTGGATTAAATTAAAGGTTTTAAAAATACTTGAGAAAAGAGAAAATTATTGCATGATAGATAACCAGTCCCTGCATGACCTGCTGTGTCTTTCTTACCTCATCCCACCATTTTAATTAACAATATAGATACCAGTAACTTCTATATATAGTTAGGGAATCTAACCTGTTTGGGACCCTTAAGATGGGCCACTTTTGTTCTGACAGCCAACCACCTACTCAGAGGCTGTGAGGGCTTGGCTCAAAGCTGAGCTGCTTGTTTGCCTTCAGTATCGAGATGAACTGAAGGTCGGAATGTACACCATGGAACTGAAAAGTCTAAATATAAAATATATAGGTTGATGGGCCATTCATAACATTCACTATTTACTCTTTGTAAATCTTAGCATGTCTTCTCTCATGTAGCTTTATTTACATTCCTCATCCAGTCATCATTTCTACTACACATTTAAATCTTGAGGCTATGTGACAATTTGTTTCTACTTTGAGTGTACCTGATCTCCGAAATACTTTTTGTTTTGTTTTTTAAGGAAAAACAATGTTATGTTCTCCTGTGAAATATGATTTGCAACACACTTTTACACATGTACTAAGCGAATTCTGATTTCTCAGAAATTACCACTTCCTGCCTATAGATCTAATGTCAGAAATAAAGTCTACATATAGGCATGAAGTGGGAATTCCTGCCTGAGGCATAGTGCTTCACAGACACAAAGTAAAACTATGTAACTGCTCATACTTCAGAGAAAAACATAAAGAACCTTTGCCTTTCCTATGTGAAGTCCCATTCTTCACATATTCCCTATTTCTGGCTCTAGACTGGCAGCAGGTCTTCAGGTAGGCAGTATAAATGTGATAAATAGCACTGAGGCTTCATGGAGAACAAGAACAACATACAAATAACTATTATTTCAAAAAGTCATACACTTTAGGGTGTATCCCCACTTCCCCACAGTAAAAAAAAATTCTTAGCAAATCATCTCGCAGTTTGCGGCTCCGAAATTGGGTGTTGTCATAGGCAACAATGTTTATTTGAAAAGTTACCGGCTACAGCTAGTAATTTGGAGGCTAGAGTTGGGCTACTGTGCAGCCACACTCCAGGCAGCAGAGGGGACGCCAATTAGCGGTGTTGGATAGCAGCAGTGTTAGGGCTATGCCACACTGCAGAGCTCTTTCCGATCTGTCAGCATTTTCTAAAAAAGACTCCCATTGACCAGCATTAAAATCGCGGTGAGATGCAATTGCATTTTTTTAAAAATTGTGATTGCAGCAGTTTTGCCATGATTTTAATGCAAGTCAATGGGAGCGGTTTTCTAAAAACTTAAGCGCAACACTAATAGATCAAAAAGCACTCAGCAGTTTAGCTAGTGGTAGGGGGTAGATTAGGGTTAGGCGTAACACTACTGATAACAGGTGATAGTAGAATATCGGTAATATTACCGATATACTACTATCAGAAATATCTTGTGTTTAAATTAGCGTACCATGCTTTTAAATGTATGCATGTATGATTCTGCCTCCATAAATATGTAATTTCAGCAAACACACATGGCCGGTGGTGCACAAGCAGTACGTTTTACAGTACAGTTGCTTTGGGTAGACTTATGAACCAGTTAAGCCTAGTACACACGTTCAATTATGATTAGCCAATTACTAACCAATTTTACCACCCCCATATAGTATGGTGGACAACAGACATTGAATACTAAGAGCAGATTGTGGCGGTAAACCCTCATACTACATGAAGGTGGTAATATTGGTCAGTGTTTCGCCAATCATAATGTTAGGTGTGTACCAGGCTTTAGACAAAGTGAGCACAATTCTGGGTATATTTTTAAATGGTTTCCCCCCAAAAAAGTTATAGAAATAGTATAGTGTCACTTATTGTATAGTGATGATATGTTATTACAGATTTTTTACTTAATTGTAATAACCATTTAAACACAACTAAAATAATATAGAAAAAAAAACATATCAGCACATAAACTGATTTAATTCCTATGCTTTCAAATAAGGTAGTTTAGGGCCATGCACACCTATGTGGTTACATACACACGTTTAAAATATACTTCCACCTTACCTTATTATTTCTACATAACTAGTATGTGCTTTCAATCTGAATTTTCCCACATACCGTAGATGTGCAGTATAGGCAAAAGGAAAAAAAATCTTGACCAACTGATGCATACAGACCTTCTAATCAGGAGCTTGAAGACAGATATTTCATTAAAAATTACAACAAGCTCCCAATTTTTTGTAATGGCAACCACACAAGAAGTGCAGTAACTGAGACTTACCATATGTTCTTCTCTTAGACTGGTAGGGTGTGCTGGTGGAGAAATGTTCTCTGGAAAATGAGCTGCCAGTTATGGAAAGGTCTTCATCATGGTTATCCAGCAGAGAATTTCTGTATATAACGAGTGCATTCCATTCTGGTCCTTTATACACCAACAGCTCATTAGCAAACCTTTGTAGGTATCCATACCTGCCACAGAAACACTTGCATGAGTGCGCAGTAACACAGTGGCAGCAACATATTACAGGAACATTAAATATCTGAGAAAACCCCCTTCTCCACTAATACTCCACTAATACTCCATCCAATGTAGAAGGGTGATTTTATAGTGCAACTGAGAAAAAATATGTTCCCCATATAATGCGCTTTCCAAAATAGTAGGAGGAGTCATTTTACAAATGTAAAAACACAATCTGAAGCACTAAGTTTATATAAAGTAATACTAAAAGCTTTCTTCTGCGTGTAAAATACTGATTCACACTCACTTGACAAAATTGTTGTGAAGCTCTACCTCTCTTGCTGCCTAACATATTCATTCATGCAAAAATCTGACAGGTGGTGTTTTAACACAAGAGGTGCAATCTTAATCACAAACAGGTTGGGAGCGTTTTGTAAAATTTTGTACTTACGGATTGTACCATCTACCAAATTTGATTGCCCTGTTTAATAGATATTTACTCCCCTTTGGAAATCTACATGTTGAAATCTGAGAATCTTGGCTTACATTTGCGATATGCCCCATATTAGTGTGACGCGCCGTTCCTGAGTAATGGGGGTGTTCACTGCGCCTGGCTGCCAGCAGCACTAACCAGGCAACCCAAGGTTCCAGCCCAAAGCCCAGCAAGTGAAGCAAGCGGGTGAGGGTCCTGGCTGTTGTGCAATGTCCACTATCAAAGGGGACATAGAGTTAGAATAAAAAGATGTCTGAGCCAGGTGATTGGGCAAGGGGACAATGATTCCAGTAAAAGGAGTGGACACTTTTAATTCAACACTCTCAAACTCGGTAACAATGCATTGCACCGATGTGGGACATAGTGCAAATGACAGCCAAAGTTCCTGACTTTATAACAATATGTAGATTTCCAAAGGAGAATATATATCTTTTAACTGGGGCAGTCAAATTTCATAGACAGTATATTACACATGTACCTAAAATTTAAATAAATATAGACTGCAAATATTTGAAAATCAAACCCTATATTGAATTAAAAATAGAACAAGGTTAGCATAGCAGATGCTGAAACTGAAATTAATGTTTATTTTGAATTTGGAGCCAGAAATATATATTAAAAATTGGGGGCAGGTGCATGTTTTCTACTGTGCTGCATCACCACTTATTTCTTGCCTGATATAGGATTTCAGCTCCTCAACCATATGAAGTGTCAGGCCCCTTTTACATATGCAGGATAAACCTGTGTTGAGTTACCCTATTCTGCCACAAGGGGCCACAAAAGCAATGAAATTCTATGGAGTCTTCCACACTTACTGCTATCCCTTGCGGTGCGCTGGAAGTATCTGTGCTGATGCAAGGGCAACAGTGCGTTATCATAAGCATCAGGCTTAACGCACAGTGCTTGGGTTAGTGGTAGTATAAGGACAACACATAGCAGTGCAGTGTGTCACGCAGCACATGCGCGTACCGACGGGAATCCCAGAGACATGCTTCCTGCCCAGCAGGTAGTACATCACTGAGCAGGGACAGCGCTATGCATATGACCCTATCGGCGTGCTCTGCCGGAGGGTCATATGTTTGTATTTTTTTTTGTGTGTCGGCATCGGATTCCCACTACAATGCAAAAATAGATTTTAGATTGGCCTCAAACGGCATATTTTATAGTTTCAGAATGCACCAAATATTTGCAATGAGCTGATAAGCGGTGTCACTGTGAGAGGAGATTTACTATCAGTGATGGAACTTTCGCTATAGAGAGGTGAACACAAGGAGTGAAGCGCCACATAACATTTCACTTTGGAGCTTTATAAATAGTGATGAAATGCAACATGATGCAAAAAAATTTTTGAGGGGGGAGGGGGGGGGTTGGATTCTATTTTCAGTAATTGGCTTTTTAATAAACTCTGACACAGAATATTATTATACTGCTGCACGTCATTCAGTGCAGGTGTTCCAGGTGTTTTAGAAGAGATATGCTAATGACAGTCATTAGCTTGTACTTCATGGAGGTGACAAATTAAATCTACAAAAATGTAGTTCATGGTTAGAAAGCCCTCCAGAACAATAAATGCACTACTGGAGAATGAGGCACCCTGATCTGCACTAACACTGAAGTATCAGTCACTATGAATCTTGATAAAAAATACAATATTATCAAAGTCTACTAAACACCCCAGCCTCATCTTGATGCCTGTTATACAGAACATGACTAATGCAATTCCTGTCTCAGGATTCTGCTGTCTCATCTGTTTAGAGTCATAGCTCTGAAATGTCCTAATTTTTTATACAGCCTTGTAGCTTCTACAAGAAGAGGGTGACTCACTCTAATATATCTGCACTGCTCAATTACTTTTCTCTCATTAGCAAGTATCTGAAAATGTACAACAGAGTTGCAGAACTTGGGACTCAAAACCCAAATGTCATCCCAGGATCTCTGGGGAGTTCCTAGACTGCGATATTGCAATGCATAATACTGGAAATAAGGGATTTTTGTACTTGCCATAATGTAACCCAGTTGAGATTTACCATACCTCCACTTTCTGTAAGTATTATACTGACATATTATACTGACATACGTACTTGTGTTTTCTAGGGTGTTTCCTAATCTCTCCTCTCTGCTTCCCCATTGCATAGCGGAGTGTCCACTATGCAATGCTGCCATTTGCATATTCACATGCCTCGGCACCTAATAAGTACCTTCTTTGCCACAAATTGCAGCAAATTTACTTTCTTTACCACAAATCGCAGCTTCGCAGGGGGAGAGGAAGGGGGTCTAGGCATCGGTAGTGGAGAGTTCTGGGTGAGTTTAGCCATGGTAAAATATCGGTAAAGATTGCCGATATTTCACTATCGGAATCCAGTAGTAGGCTATCGCTAATGTTAGCCATATTCTACTAGCGGCAATCCCCTGTGCCCTTTTTTCCAGGTGTCTTTTTTTTTCATGTATGCCTGTAATCTATATATTATTACTTTTGCATTGCTTTATCCAAGGAGATGTTGCTATGACTCAGAAGTGTTTTGTTCCTAATCTTTACCAGGGGTCATTTTGTAAGATGCCAACCAGGTTTGTGTGGAAGGTCAATAAAATACATGGAGAAAACCTCACACAAACAAACAGAGAGCACAGAAATCATAAGCATCACATTTATCACAGAGGTGTTAAACAAGTGCCGGAACCTGACGTTTGTAAATAAAAAAGCAGGCTCACTGATTGATTACAGATCTGCATTACAGCCAACTTACACCATCCTCTTATCAGCTCGGAGGAGCTTGCCGGAGAACTCACTGATGGGCACCAGGAATGACAGGTTGGCAGGTGGAATGCATTCTTCGTTTGCTGAGTCCTTGAAGGCAAATTCAATGCCTTGTCTTATGAGATATAAAAATATGGAAGATATTACGAAGACAATTCAGGGACTCTCCCGCTAAATACATAAATTGCAAATAACAGGCTCTATTCAATAACTGCACAAACAACAGAAAATGTTTATCCCGCTAGTAGCCCACACATGCCAGATTTATAACAATGGCCTCAATTCACTAAGCTTATCTCCTGTCTTTAGTAACATTTCTAGAGTTGTTACCATGGTGATAAGGCATGTAGTATTCAGGAAACATTTTACCTCAGGCAAACCTAAAGTTAACTCTTCTGTCTTTAAGCTAACTCTCCAATCCTTAAAACAACTCCAGATTTAAAGACAGGCTGTTAATTAACTGCGTGTGAAAATAACTACAGAGGAGGTAAATTAACTACAGAGGAGGTAACTTAAGGAATGGAGAGATACGATAACTCTCTCACTGTGTGGAGGTAAGTTTTCTCTTGCCTTATTATCTCCAGCATGATCTTAGTGAATTGAGGCCTATGTATGAAGGGAATGGGTTCTTTATATTAGGTTCCTTGTGTTGCTTCAGCTGCTTATCTGTCCAATACAGACTGTCAAATGGGAATATCTAAACAGCTTTATTTGCTATAAATAACTTGCATTCTTTACTACTTCAAACAGACTTATGTTATGAAAGAAAATGCATCCCTGGGATTTCAGAGTTCAGCCTTTGTATAAATTAGCCCAAAGAGATGGCTGGAACTACAAAGCAGTCACAGAACTCCTTTTGGAATCATCATGCTAGTGGAAAATGCAGCAGCTAGTACCAATTTTGTACTGAGGTAGTCAAATGTAAAAAAGAATGACATCTGACTGACTACTACTCATTGACAGGAAACCTACACTTTTGTAAAAAAAAATCCCGTTTTCAGCATCTGAACAGAAAGCAGTAAATGGGCGTGTCTTCTGATAAATTGCTTAGACTGTGCAGTGTAAAGTTTGGGTGTGCCGTTCACCCATGTATCAGGTTTACAAGTAGGCATGTTCTCAGACATCTGCCATGTCAGGAAAAGTATGGCTGGCTGCAGAATTAAAACTAAAAGGTAAACATAAATATTAAAAAATGATTTGTATGGCTAATAAAATGTTGTATCAGATTTTTATAAAAAAAAATGTGCTTTTATTTAAACGTTGATAAAGAAAAGAGAATGCCTAAATAATTGCTGGGGTATAAAATAAGCATGCAAACACACACTGAACTATTTTTACTTATTATGTATTTATTTACCATTAATCACTGCAAAAATGTGCTTTGTTTAGAGATAAATCTTTACTTGCCACTCGAAATTAGAAATTGTTGAAGAAAAAAATGTACTGTATTTTTCTCTTTGTGCTTGCATAGTGCAATTCAGTTGTACTGAAGGAAGGGTGACCAAAACACAATTGCACCAAAAATGCAGCATGCAGTGAGTTTTCCCATTACCACACAGTGGGCTTGATTCACTAAACCGTGATATGACAAGTAGCACACTTTATCAAAGAGATCACACCTTATCAAAGTTAACATGCCTTGTCAGAGTAGCATAGCGAGCACTACAAACCCACAGGGGCTCAGGGCAGGACGAGTGCCATTGCCAATTAGCAGGCATAAGTTTGTAGCGCTCGCTATGCTGCTCTGATAAGGCGTGTTAACTTTGATAAGGTGTGATATCTTTGAAAAGGTGTGACATCTTTGATAAGGTGTGCTATTTGTCATATCACGGTTTAGTGAATCAAGCCCAGTATGTGATTTGTATGATCACAGCAGTGTTCTTGTATTTGTCAGAATGCAGACACCTTGGAAAGCAGATGGCAGTGCACCTAGTGGGAACCCTCACTATGTCTATTGCATAGAAGCATGTCTAAAATATATTGCAGGAGATTTTCATCTGTATTTTATTTTTCTTTCTGAAGGAAGACGGGTATAATCTGAGCATGGATTCAGGTTACCAGCTTCAGGTACAGCCAAGTTTATCTTTACTTGTGTTAGTGGATTTTAAAGTATTGCTGAATTTTCACCACTACCTGTGTTCCCACAGAGATAGAGACTGCTTACTTCTCCCTGTGATGACAATGGCTCAACTTTGAGTGACATCAGGGAAGGAAGACAGGGAAATAATTCAAAACCCGAATAGGTCCTCCCCTGCTCTGAGGAAGAGATTTATCTACTTCCTGTCCGGACAGAGACTGAAGAAAATTTTCTCCAACGGTTACAATGGCAGCAGTAAAGACCCATAAAAGGCTGCACCCCTTTTCTAGTTTACTCTATCCACAACTACAGTAAGAGTTGTGGGTGGTGCAGTGTTTTCAGATTGGTTCCCAACCTTTTTCATGTCATGAGACAATTAAACCTGAAACATAACACAAACCTTGTTACAAGCAGAAAGCATAAAACATCACAGTACTAAGCAGTAAGCATGTAAACAGCTGGGAAGAAGTAACATGTGATCTGAGCTGCCATGACACATAATTGTGCCATGACAAATGTGTTGGGAACCAAGGCCCAAGACTGGCATTTCATCTTATTAATAGGCGTGCATAACTCTGCTCTCAAAGCAGCTCGGACTCGCTATCACCAGACCAATGCGTTCTATTGGTGTTGTAGGAGGCAGGAGGAAAAATTATTTCCATGTATAAAAGAGTGAAGGTCAGCACAGGAATGTCTCATAGCAAGTAAAGATGTGGAAAACTAATAGGAGGGGGGTCCTATTACATACGCCTTGCTGCAGGACCTTCTGTACTCAGATGATACATATCAGCACTTCAGCTTGAGGAAGGGAAGGTTGCCATTTGTTTTGCTATAGTGTGGATGGAGCAAGCACTTATGCAAAAGGACAAAAACCATAGAGTGTGCCATGACCAGTGTCTCCAGGTACACAGGTAGACACACAAGCCCAATCATGAAGAATGGTCGGCACCACCAATGTAATTATAAATAAAAACGCTTTATTGGAATATGTTAAAAGACCAAAGGCTTTATTCACTAAGGCAAATAGCATGCCTTATCTGAGTTTACATGCCTCATCAGTGATAATGCATGTTAACGCTGACAAGGCGCGTTATCGAAGTTAACACGCCTTTTCAGAGTAGTATAGCGAGCGCTACAAACTTATGCCTGCTAACTGGCAAAGACGAGAGCTCCACTCGTCCTGCCCTGAGCCCCTGCGGGTTTGTAGCGCTCACTATGCTACTCTGATAAGGCATGTTAACTTTGATAAGAAGTGTTAACTCTGATAAGGCGTGTTATCCCTGATAAGGCGTGCCAACTCGGATAAGGCATGCTATTTGTCTTAGTGAATCAAGCCCCAAGGCTGTATACAGCAACATCCTGCTGTCTCAATACTATACAATAAAACCTTGGTTTTCAAGCCACTGACAGTAAATTACAGTAACACTTTTATTGCACATTCTCCCTAGTTCTAATGATTGTAGAGAATACACTGAGCCTCATCTAAGAAAGTACCTGAAGGAAAAAAAAGTTCTTGCTTCCTACAGCAAGTAGATTATTATGTAATAAAGTGCAGTGTAAACGTATGTGCAATCCATACCAAGATCTGTTTTTCCTTCACGCACTCTAATATTAGAGCCAGTGTAGTTGATAAGAAAAGAGTGTGGCCTGTAGTGACACTGAATGATATAAATAGCATGGTGAATGTAAGGGGAAAGCCTCCACATCACCTACTTGTGAATCATAGCTACAGCTTCTCTGTTTTTCACATGGTCCATGCCAAACGTTAGGGAAAAGCGGCGAGCCATCTCCTTTATGTTAGTGAATGAGGCGGTGGACGGAGTGGCACTGTCATGTGCTTCTCTTTGCTCCAGAAACAGCTGCAATCACATCACCATGCCAGAGAGAGAAAGAAAAGCAGAGCTGTGACGGGTCATGTCTTTTTAAGGAACAAGGACATTCAGTTTTGTTCATTTGCATTCATTTTCAGCTGTCTCTCAATGACCTTCCTGCCGCGTGTCAAGGGGGGTTATTTACAATGCAGTGAATGAGATGGCAAGCATCTGTATCTCTCTAATAACAAGGCCAGCGGCGTGATAAGTCATGCTTTCAATTATGTTTCTACATCATGCAGGAAACATGCAATCCCATTACAAATCACAGCACATTACCACACACACTTCTGCCTTCTTGTGCCTTCATTTACTGGCCAGCAAAATGTAACACAAGATAGAGATCCTTCCCTAATAAGTAATTCTTCCACATGTGACATACATTTTATTTCACACAGAAAAGATTAACTGTTGCCTTCCGTGCTATACACATGCAAATAGTATACATCCTCAGTATCTGCTGATGTGCACAAGCACAGAGGGAAGTAACCCATGGCAAGCAGGCGGCATTGCTCTACTGAATCCTGGTGATTCCTGACAGGCTGCCATTAATGCTGACTTGTCCAGGGAAAGACAGCTGAAACCGGTATAGATGAGTCAGGCTCGTCCAGCAGTTCCATCGTCCAGGCAGGGTTCCATTTTCTTTGCATGCATTTTTTCGCATTAAAATTTGTGTTCGCATTCAGATTTTTGCACACGAACGTGAATTTAAAAAAGAAAAAACACACATTCTCTGCCAAAACGCTGAGGAGTGGGGGAAATGTGGTCTGGCAGAAAGGGAAAATTAAATTAAATGTATTTCTTAACATAATTTTGTGTTTGAAACTTTTATTATACTCAAAATGTAAACTGAATGACATTTGCGATTGTTAAAAAACGCATCCTATAATGGAAATGTCCCCACACAGTTTCCATTAGTTTGTAAAGTGTCTAGTGGTTTGCGTTACACAAGTGATTGGAATCTGATCACAAAACACTGCTAGTGAAAAGGGCCTTTAAAGTGGTCTGAAAATCAGCATTTCTACTTAGCTCTAAAAGATTCCTCACAGCTTTAAACCTACTATCCTAGAATTTTTTTTTAGCAGAACATCACCGAAATGGTTAAACAAAGCACTTTGTCCTGCTATTCATCTTCAAATCTGCATCCAAACTGGAGATAACAGTATCTTTGTTTACATTCCAATGTAGATACATGCAGCCTTATGCAATTAACCTTTTCTCCTGAGTTTTCTCCTACGAGATAATTTTTGATCTTTTATTTAGATTAACTTTTCAGCACTTTGCAATGGAAAAAGTACCACAAAGTAGGTGAAAAAGTACTATCAAAATTATTTTGACTATTGTTTTGCTTGTTGGTAATTTAAAGGGGCACTTTGGCGAAAAATTGTAAAATTTAAAATATGTGCAAACACATACAAATAAGAAGTAATTTTTTCAGAGTAAAATGAGCCATAAATTACTTTTCTCCTATGTTGCTGTCACTTACAGTAAGTAGTAGAAATCTGACAGAAGTGACAGGTTTTGGACTAGTCCATCTCTTTATAGGGGATTCTCAGCAAGGCCTTTATTCTTTATAAAGATATTCCCTAAAAAGGATTTAAACAATGATGCTGGCCAGCTTCGCTGCTCGCTACACAGTTTTTTGGCAGTTGGACAGATCGACTGCCATTCTCTAAGTGCTTTTGAAAATAAATAAATCCCTGAGAATGCCCCGTGAAGAGATGGACTAGTCCAAACCTTGTCGCTTCTGTCAGATTTCTACTACCTACTCTAAGTGACAGCAACACAGGAGAAAAGTAATTTATGGCTCATTTTAGTCTGGCAAAAAACATACTTCTTATTTGTATATGTTTGCACATCTTTTAAATGTTACAATTTTTCCCCATAGTGCCCCTTTAAAAGGCATTTTATTGACAAAGTTTGAAAATATCCACCAGGAGAAAACTCAGGTGAAAAAGTGAATTGCATATGGCCCATTGTGTGTAACAAGTAAAAAACACTTTCTGGGAAGCTGTATTTGCTCCAGGCACACACACAGCTCAGGAACAACTCATTAGAAGATTGTAATATATAATAAAAAGCAGTTAGAATAAAATGCAATTTAGTAGTAAAGGGCAAAAAAAAAACTACACTTTGGAAACTTGTAATTTGTAGACAGACAATATTACTTGTGCAAAAAAGCAAATATGATAACTGTACGAATAATAAAAAGTAGAAAAACACATTTTCTTATTATATGTTATGTCAGAGTTTCAGACCACTTTAAGGTAGGCATGCAATGTAGAATGTGTGCTCCACTAGGGAAATCAATATTCCTCTCATCAAAAATCAATCAAGAATTACTGATCATGTAAAAGCTGTGTGCCACTTTACATCCATTAGGGCCTGTTTCCACTAGGAGCGGTGCTATGCGGCTACATAGCCGCAACGCACCGCAGGGGTCCTGAAAAACATGCATGCCAGTGGAAGAGTTTCCACTGCGTGCATGTTTTTCGCACGGCCGCATCCGCCCACAGCTGCGTCCCATCTCCTCAATACACTTCCGCATCGGGAGATGCGGAAGTGATGCGGCCGGCGGCGGAAGTTATGCGATGCGGCTACGTAGCCACACTCGCATCACTTCGCAAGTGGAAACCCGCCCTTAGATTTCTGCATACAGCTGATTGAACATTGCTGTCTCTAGTTTTCTACCACTTGATGCAGTACATGCCTATGCACAAGTCATTCACCCACCTCTCAATCACACCCCCGTGCCTATATCGGTCTGAAAAAGAAGGGCTTTTCCTGTTCAATAAACAATCTGTCTAGTGATTATAACAGAAAGATTGGGTGTGCCCTAGTTTTGGAAAAAAAAATGTACTAGATTCATTGCTTTTATCAAATCTAACATTTAATCTGACAATGTTTGGAGGCCTTTACAGCATATGGTTAGCTTTAAATGCGAGGTGAGGAATTCAGAATGTAAGGGCAGGTTTCCATTAGGAGCCATGGCTGTTACCGATTTGGCCGTGGCTCTCGTTCTAAGCCATGCCATGCACGGCATAGGGACTCGGCTACGTGTTACAAAAACCTGCAGGGTGTTTCCCTGCCCCCCTCATATGCGGGAAAACGCTGCAGACTCGGCCCGGATTCAGGCGGAGTGGAAATAGGCCCTCAAAGTTTAATTTTCTTACCTTTTTCAAACAAAGGACCACTGTTTTTGCACTCTCTATCCTGTTGATTTGTCGTGTTCGGCTTAAGGTCTCCTTGATTATATCACCAAACTCATTGTAGGTCTATAAGAGTGTGTAAACAAAAGAACAAAACAAAAAAAATTACAAGACTATGACATTCATATGATTACAGAAATATAGGTTATTTGTCCCTTATGTGAATAGGATCATTTTGCCTGTACTGTAACACTTCTCCAAACAACAAACTGGAAATGAAAAAAACGATCTGAAAGAATCCCAAAGGCAGATTTTGGAAGAAAATCTTGGGAGGTTTCTAGAGTTCAGTGCAGAACTGTCTCAGGCTTCTAAAGAGGGTGCAGTTTCCAATTACTGTAAAACTGTTGTACAGTAGAGGGTGATCGGTAGGGCTCTAACAATTGGTACTATTTGTGAGAGAATCCTCTGAGTGAGGTAAGATGTACTAAGATAACATCACAGGAAAAGGGGACTTACAATAGTGTTTGATGCTAAAACCTTGTACACACGTACAAGGAATGTCACCTGGCAGTTTGTGGCCGAGCCTGTATAGATAAACTCGTCTCTAGCCTGTAGGCTCGCATACATTCTTTCACTATGGGGGGACAATGTGTCTCACATGATAGAGGGGGTGAAGCAAGGGTGTCAGAATCTTTCTAGAATAATGAAACTATATCTAGAAAGAAAATAATCTAGAATAATGAAAATAGCTGCATTCAGAGCACTTCAGGGTAGGTTGTGGTATGTATTATGTGAATCAGTCTGGATACTCCGGCTTTCATAAAAGAACGTGGCTCTCAGTGAAAAGCACAAGCAATAAAACAGTGAAAAGAGCAATAATGGTATGGCAAATGAAACAGCCCAACCATTTAGTGTAGTGTCAACTCAATTATAGGCCAATACTGGTTGGCTCTTCTGGTTAGTTCACACTATTTTTTAACAAAGCGCAGCACTGACCCATTCACTGTACTGACCGGGATCAGCAGAGCAACGTACAGAAGAGAAGATGGCGGGCATTGCATTCTGATTGCACCGCCATCTGCGCTTGGAAGTGTGAACAAGGCCTAAAGGTGGCCACACAACATACATTTTTTTGTTTTAATTCAAGATTTACAATCAGTTTTTCTGATTGATTGTAACATTTGAAAAATATGACCAATGCACCACACGTGTTCAATTTTTCCCCCAATTTTGAAAAATTGCAAGAATTACTGCATTATGAAATCTACCACACATCATACAATCTTGCTAAAAATTGATCAGAAATTTCCACCACTCCCAATCCAGAAAAATTGAAAAAAAATGGGAAATCCGATCTGAATTTTCACTCGAATACAAAAGAAGCTTTCACTTTTTCTGTAGATACGATCATTTTTATCGAATTGCTGTTAAATCAGATCATTTTATTGTATTGTGTAAGACCACCTTAAGGCAAACATTGACTATTCCCTTTGAATGCAATGCATCAGGACAAAGTCAACAATTTTACAAGGCTCTGATTAATCTGTTTACATTTATGCATAGTCTACATGAAAATGTATGCGGTCTAGAGAACAAACTAACTGAATGCATCTAAGATTGTAATTTACCTTCATATACTGCTTGTAAATCTCAGCAACTGCTGACATCTCCACTATACTGGAGGTTATCAGCTTGCAATAAACAGCTAGAAGCATCCTCCTCCTTTGTAAGGTAACCAGGGCCATGTCTACGTCTTTCTCGGACGTTGCTGCACATTAAAATAACAGATACTGATTACATCGTACACACTGCCCATATTTACATGGAATACGCAATAACATAACAGCACTTTGCTATTAAACAGCACTGTTCAGCATTTAGAATATGAAATTTATTCTGAACTTGTATGTGTAGCTGCTGCTGCATTATTCAGAGCTGACTCTTTTCTTTGAGTTATAAGAACCATTAATAAAATAGTAAAGAGCTGTAGGGTAGTTTGGTGGTTAAGTGGTAGCATTTTTCTGAGGACGCTCTTATGGCAAGGATGGATTCCCAACCAGTACTACTATTCAGTTTGTTTATCCTTCCAATGTTTTAGTGGACTTTCTAACTACAATCCAAACACATGTTTCTGACTTTCATGTCATAATGGCTCTAGCCATATGCACTGATGAAGGCCATAACAGAATGAATCAGGTGACTGCAAGGATAAGGGCCTAGAATACACAAGGCTTTGTGCTGTAGCTATTTCTAAACTTTAGGTCTTTGCTGTCTTCTCATAAATCCTTAAATCAGCAAACTCAATAAAGAAACATATTACTGATCAGGTGCTGATTTAAATGGGGTTGTAACATCCAAATATAAAACATTGCTAAAAAAAATGTAGTGACCCAAGATATATGTAAACCTCTTTAACCTCTTTTTTCTTCTAAAATAGGTCCCTATATGTCCCCTCATATTTTTTTTCCTGGTCTGGGTACATTTGCCTAACTTCAAGAACTGTGCAGTGCCAGCGGGATTGTGTGAAGTTTTTGGGGGGTTCCTATTTTAGATAAGGACACTCTATGGCCAGATGGTAATTGAATTCCCCCCTTCATTTTAACAAGAAATATTATATTCTTTTTTTCAGATCACATTTCTCTGAAATCTGACAGTGAACACTAATTTCAACAGGGTAGGTAAGCTAAATACGGTAAGTAATTTATTTTATTGGGCGATTTATTTTTTTTAGTTCATTTAGTTCTCCAACATTTTTTAAGAAATTAAAAAAATAATTTTAAACCTTTTCACTTTGGCTTTGCTCCACAAATGTTTATAGGTTTATGTATAACATTACTTAAAGGGAACCTGAACGGAGTAAAATTATTTCAAATAAATGCATGATGTAGCTGCAAATGAATATTACATACTAACCTCACCATCAGTTCTTCTCAGAAGCTCACCATTTTCTTCTTACAGTGATCCCTTCCAGTTCTGACAAGATTTTGTCAGAACTGAAATATACCGGTTGCTGTCAGTTATATATCAGCAGCTGTCAGTTACAACTGAATGTGCAAGGTAATGTCCATGTTTCCCTATGGCTCCAGTGGGTGATATTACAGTTTAATAGTGTGCTGACCAGGAAGCTGTTATGGAGTAATGGCCATTTTCAAAATGGAGGACAGAGAATTCCATTGATCACAGTGGCCTAACAGGACGTAGGAGAGGAGAAAGAGATTAAGGAGTAAACTACACAGGAGGTAAGTATGATGTGTTTGTTTACTTTTAATTTTCAGTTGAGGTTCTCTTTAAAGGGATCCTGAAGTGAGAGGTATATGGAGGCTGATATATTTATTTCCATTTAAACAATACTGGTTGCCTGGCAACTTGGTGATAATTCTGGCATCAGTAGTGTTTGAATCACCCACATTTAACAAACATAGCAAAATTTTGTCAGGTTCCCTTTAAAACTTTTGCACACAGCAGCTGTAATATTTGCATTTGGATATATAGATCAGCATTATTAAGACATAAATGGATTTTGTTTGTAGGAAATGACAAATTATTTAACAACGCCAATAGTGAGTCACCTTTACATTTCTCATCTTCCTGAGCCTGGAAGACATGCTGATGGATAAATGAGAGAAGCTCGGATTCCAGCGCTGAAGTCACACAATAATATGTCCCTCCTCCTTGGTTGCTAAGCAACATAAGTAGGTCACACAAGGAAAGGAAAGACTGAAAAGAAGGTGTTCAGAGTTATCCGGGCATATTGTAAATGATATCAATTCCAAAATGCATAATCTTGTTAATCTAAGGATAAATGAATTGTACTTAACACTCACCTGCTCCCTCACTAACCGGTCTGGGTGATTCAAGTATTTCCTGCAAATCTGATAAAAGTTGTTTACTTTTGTCCTAAGCACATCAGCTTCCTCCTAGGGAAAAAAAGAGACCTGACATTGGTATATATTGCTGGTGTGCCAAAGCCTGCAGAGGATTCATTGACAATGCAGGCACATAAATAACAACCATTAGGTCTAGTTCACAGTGCTCAGTTGCATAGCAGAATAATTACCGGTATGTGTGTCACCTCACTGTCCATACAATACCATGGGCCTGTTCACAGTACTGTGTTGTAACTGATTGTGTTAAGGTGGCCACTAACTGTCACATTTTTTAGAAAAAAATTGTTTAAGCGATCAGAAATTCTGATCGGATTGGTTGTAAATAACCTCCATTGATGGATACAATCGATTATGAACGAGTGAAAAAAAATGTTGTCCGAATGAATTTTCGTGGAACCAAAATTTGGATTTTCTTGTTGGTTGTGATAGATAGGAAGCAAAGATTGGTTCGTTGATGGTGTACTGAACAATGTATTACAATATTCCACTTCCGATCAGAATTTCTGATCGCTGAAACGATTTTTCGCAAGAAATTGGATCATTAGTGGCCACCTTTACTCTAACTTGCTACATGCGGGATTTGAAGTAAAGTCTATATCCAGTCTCCATTGCAGTTCACACTTCTTATTGTAATGCATGCATTATGCAACTGACCACTGTAAATCCAACCAAAACCATAAAGTGAATCAGTCAGGTCATAGTATTCGCTCCCATGTCCTGTTTTCCTGCACAAGATCACCATGCATAAGTAGTAGAGATCCTACTTTCCTGCACAAGATCACCATGCTGCAGGCAGTGCTCTGAGCACAGGGAGAGGCTTAGGAGGGTGGAGGAGAGGCGGTACATGAGCATGAAGAGGTGGGGAAAAGGCATTCTGCAATTCCTGCCTCTTCTAAAAAGGGATGCCCTTTCCCTGTAAGGCTATTGACAAGCTACTTATCAGCATTTTAAGGGTGTGACAGCATGGAAGGGGGGGGGGGGGAATGAGAGAGAGAGTGGCATAGAGGGGAGGCATGTCACTGAGCTTGGAACATTCCTGCAGAGATCGCCCTCCAGTACTAAACCTGTTGCCGCCTATGACACATTTTAGAAAGTAAAACGGAGAGAAAAGATTTTACAATGGCCAAACATTTATCAATGAATATTGAAAAAATAAGCAGTTTTTATTATATATGTTATTTTGACTACAGTGCCTCTTTAAGATGAAAATGCTGCAGCACTGTTTATTAGAAATGTGTCTTCTATTGGCAGGGATGTTTCAGTTCATGCATTTGATGGGTGACTTTGCTAAGTAATGTTTATTACTGACATGTTTAATGATAATTATCCTTTAACATGCATGCTGAATTGTAGTACAGTCATTCTATTTTTATACAGAGCTGGTTAGAAAAGGGTTAGCAGTGGGTTAACTAATAATGTGCATTGTCAGTACTAGCCTTTAGGCAGCAACAAGCAGGGACATATAACCCTCAGAATAATACTGAACAGCATTATCTTATATCTTCCAGATGTAATAGCTTTATAGCAGATGTAGCAGTTATTGCTACAGAAATGTGAACCACATGTGTCAGATTTCTATAATTCTACAATTGAAATTAAATGTAAGATAAGGCGATTCAACTAAAATATGCAATTTTAACCACTTGATGACCCACCCTTTACCCCCCCTTAAGGACCAGCGCTGTGTTTAGTGATCTGTGCTGGGTGGGCTCTGCAGCCCCCAGCACAGATCAGGTAGCAGGCAGAGAGATCAGATTGCCCCCCTTTTTTCCCCACTAGGGGGATGATGTGCTGGGGGGGTCCGATCTCTCCTGCCTGCGTGTGGCTGGCGGGGGGGGGCACCTCAAAGCCCCCCTCCGCGGCGAAATTCCCCCCTCCCTCTCCTACCTGCTTCCCCCCCGGAGATTGGGGCTGCACAGGACGCTATCCGTCCTGTGCAGCCAGTGACAGTCTGTCCCCTGTCACATGGCGGCGATCCCCGGCCGCTGATTGGCCGGGGATCGCTGATCTGACTTACGGCGCTGCTACGCAGCAGCGCCGTACAATGTAAACAAAGCGGATTATTTCCGCTTGTGGTTACATTTAGCCTGCGAGCCGCCATCGGCGCCCCGCAGGCTATTCACGGAGCCCCCCGCCGTGAATTGACAGGAAGCAGCCGCTCGCGCGAGCGGCTGCTTCCTGATTAATCAGCTTGCAGCTGGCGACGCAATACTGCGTCGCTGGTCCTGCAGCTGCCACTTTGCCGACGCGCGTTATGAGTGCGCGGTCGGCAAGTGGTTAAGTTGACCACCACCTACTCACCAATGGCTGTTATTCCTGGAAAACTTTAACAAATGTCTACCATACTACAAACCTGCCACTAGGGGGGTCTGGGTCCTGAATCTATGCCTGAGGTGCCCTGAATGTCGGGTGTTTGTGCACCCCAGACCCCCCCCCCCCCCCCACCACCACAGCAGAGTTGGTCAACAAGCGGGCACTACTCACCTCCTCCGGCTGTCCAGCATCTGGAGTCGAGACCCATCTTTTGTAGCAGGTTCCCCCCTCTAGTGTCTGAGATTCCGGAGACCAGGTGAGCAGAGGAAGCAAGTAGTGCCATCCGCTGCCCATCTCTGCCGTGTTGGAAGGGGTGTCCAGGGAATCACTGAAGGAGATCTGCTAGACTACCAGGCTATACTATGGGTTTATGGAGGGGAGGGTGCACTATATTATCAGGGTATGGAGAAAACTACTAGATGACAAGACATACTACGGGGTTTAGGGGGACCAGTAGATGACCGGAGAATACTAGTTGGTTATGGGGAGACTACCACTAGTTGGTTATGGGCAGACCACTAGACAACCAGTGATTATTATGGAGGGGACCACTAGATGACCAGGGAATACTAGAGGGGGTTGGGGGGACCACTCAACTACCAGGGAACACTATGGCTGGATGAGGGTACCACTAGACTAACAGAGAATACTGTGAGAGGATGGGGGGGAGACACTAGATCACCAGGGAATACAATGTGGGAGTGGGAGAGGGCACTAGACTACCAGGGAAAACTGCGGGGTATGGGGGACTGCTAGCCAACCTAGCATCAGGCCACCCAGGCAGCACAGCACAGAAGCCAGGCCAGCCAGCCTAGCACACATGCCAGGTACAGTTGTGCTCATAAGTTTACATACCCATGGCAGAATTTATGATTTCTTAACCATTTTTTATAGAATATGAATGAAAACACAAAAACTTTTCTTTCACGAATTGTAAGTGGTTGGCTAAAGCCATTTACTGTCAAACAACTGTTTATTCTTTTTAAATCATAATCATTACACAAAATACCCAAATGACCCTGATCAAAAGTATACATACCCTGGTGATTTGGCTTGATAACATGCACACAACCTGACACAAACAGGTTTTAGTGGCTATTAAAGGTAACTATCTTCACCATGCAATTATGTACATTCACATTCATATTTACATTCATATACAGGTTCTCTTTAATTGTTTCTGTAGTAAATGATAGCAATGCACACAAGATCTAGAAACAGCATCACCAAAACTCACAGTGAGTGCAGTAAGAGTAAATCACCAGCAGTTCTACATACCTTGCAATGTGTTTCTTCCAGGACTGGTACTAACTGCCAAAGCAGGGCATAATACATACACTGAACAGCAGGAAGTACAAGCTGTATGGAGCAGAATAAGGAGAGCAGAGGTTATTTCCACCCCTTGCACATGTAGGTTTCTTATATAGAAAATGCAGAAACTACCGGTAATCATACAAAGTTAGACCCCCAAATAGGGATATATGCACACCACTGATTGATACATTGCTATCACATGACTCAGTGCAACCAGTTCAGCAATGAGAAAATACAAGAGCAAGACATTGGTATGATGCACTGTGTCAAATTGCATTGCATTCATTGGTTCCTGACAATAACGGGCAATAAATCTAGTGATATCAAATCATGAATCAACATTACAATCACACTGGAGCTCAAGCATTGAATGGTGATTCATGATTTTATAGGACTAGATGTATTGTCGGTTGCCATACTGTCAAGAACCAATAAAGGCATTTCAACTTTTTGACAGTGCATCAAAATGTTCTGCTCTACCATTTCCTCAATGCTTCTCATATAATCTGGGTTACTTTTGTGGCTAACAAACACTGACTCATGAATAAGCAACAATAATATTTGCAGTTTTTGTGGTTTAACTCCTGAGTCCTGACTTGAGAAGTCAGGGGTCTAAACACTAAATGTTTAATTTACAGTTCAGACAAACATACCGGTACATGCATTGCTAAGGCTCTTTGTTTCAAAGTGGTGGTTTTGCCAAACCCACTATAGATCTCTTTGGAAATGTACAAATATGCCTTTTTACTTTTGTTATAGTGGACCTGAACTCAGAACTTCCTCTCTGCTCTAAAATATAAGCAACAGCATAATAACCTTTACAGAACAAAAATTTCTTTGCTACAGCTGATATCAATCCTGCAATGAATCTGCAGTGTGTCTACTTCCTGCTTTTAAGGGAGCAGACATAGGGTTAACATCTGGTGTTTACCAATTAGCTGCTCTACCATGGCAGCCAGCTGGCACAGTTGAGACATCAAATTGCACTAGTGATTAGACACAGGTGAGGGGGAATTAGACAGGCTAAACTCTCTAAATACATACAGGGTGCATTTCTCTAAGTATTCTTTCTGTCCTGTGCAAGAGTTCAGGTCCACTTTAACTACTCTAACAAAATATTTTTACCTCCATTGGTAAACACTGGCGCTCCATATCAAAATCAAGTAACATAAAGGTCTTCTGATACAGATCCCACTGAGTAAGGTTATGAGCACTGTAAGAAGAAAAACACTACAATTGCAGCACATTTTCACTAAGCAGTAAATAATCTATAGTGACGTTTGTGAGACGCCAAGATGGTCCTAAAAGAATGTAACTACTGGTAAGTGTAGTGGTCCTATCAGAGTAGGTTTAAGAGTGACTGTTCTGTTGTGAAAAGTGGAAAGCAACTGGATATGTGTGTGGCCTCAGTTACTATGCGCTGAAATTATTGTGTACTGTATATTATATGCAGCTTGCTCAGTAAATTTGATTGTAACCTAAAAGCAGAACATGGGAATTTTATACCATTCCCTTCTTGGGCAGCACTATGATAAGTGGAAACAAACCAGGGTAGGTCACTCATCAGGGCATTTAGGGCTCTTTCAGACAGGAGACTGAAGGTGGTGAATCTACCGCCTGTTAGCTGCTCCTGTGCACTGTCCTGGCTGTCCGGGTCCTTGCTAGCACTCAGCACAGGTGGTGGAGAGGCATCCACCGCATTGAGTCACATCTGAATGCAGCTGCTCAGATGCAACATGATGTATTATGGGGTATTTTTCTGTCGGGGCACTGCACCGTGTGTCAAACGCAGCCAGGTATACAAATGCTGCCATTTGGCTGCATAAAATTGCAGATAAAAGGTGCTCGGTGATCGGCCCTGAAGAAGTTTAGCCTCCCGTGTGACAGAGCCTTTATGCAGCCTAAAAGAAGTTAATATTTTGGGCACTGTGCAAGGATCCATGAATACAAATGTTTATGGTAATATGTTTATATAAGTCTTATAAGGATGATGGGTTTTATATATGTGAGGCTGCGTCAGATGGTCAATGTTGGCATGACTCACTTGTGAAATGCTGCAAGCCTTTTCAATGTGCAGGACATAGGATGCACATCCTGGGCAGTCAGGGGCTCTTCTGCCTGAAATAGTAACTCCAGATTAGTATTCAGAACCAGCACAATAAGGCACTGATCATACTAAAGATAACTGATCACTGTTCAGGCTAAAGAGCTGTACAGAGACTGAGTGATGCTGCAAAACTGGAATGGATTATTTAACAAACAAAAAAAAAGCATCTGCTGTTAAGTGTCAGAAGTGTGCAAGACTTACCTGTATCAAATCAGGTCATAGTGAGGAATGCTGAAAGGTTATGGAAGCAGCAGTTGTGCAACTGAAGTACAACAAACACATTCACAGTGACAATGTTTTATAACAAATCCAAAACTACTGAAGATGTTATGAAAATTTTGAAAAAAAGGTGCTGCAAGTACCATAACTACTCTTGTATGGCTATTATTTCAGTTAATTTTTAGCAATCCACACTATAATCCGATATGATACAGGCGCAGCTGTAAGCTTTTGTCACGTAATAGCAGGCAGACTGTGAAATAACTAAAGTTTTACATTTTCTGTATCACTCTGCGCTGCTCTGCATCCTAGCGCCTCATACAAACACTAGATAAAAGTCATTGGAAATTAACTATCTGCAGTCGGATGTCAGAGTTTGTTAATTAAAAAACAGCCCAATGATGTTTCTCAGGTACAATTCAACTATCTACTCAGGTAGATCTGTTCAGGCAATTTTCGTTGTATTCTATACATTCCATACTGGTATTTCCCATCTATCGTACATAAACATTATCATATAGTCTTTTAGGTGCAGTATAGAAAGTTTGTCTGAGATTATGTACAGACTACCTGTAATGACCTTCTGTATCAGAAATTACAATAAGCATACTTGCAGAATGAATGCGGAGATACAAAAAAACAAGATATACTGAAAGAATATCTTTCAGCTAGTCTTGGTGGCCATACATTTATAGGTGGCCATCAGAGTCAACCATCAGGTAGATCCCTCTCTGATATATTTCAGCATGAAATCTATTGAAAATCTGTGGAGCCACCACTGTCTGCCAAGCCTCCAGGCCTCCCTCCTTTAATGTGCTCCCCCCAGGCGGTGCCAAGTGTTGTAGCAAAGGTTTTTTGGTCAGAAATCAATTGAAATTATGGATGGCCAGTTGTAGCATTGATCTCTGGTCGATTTGATGAAGATGATCAAATCTGCCGGGAATTTCAACTAAATGCATGCACACCTTTATAGCTGAACTATAGACTTCATTGAGAGCAACACTAAAGCTGTCACTAGTACTACCAAAACCATAGTCTTGAATAAGTGAATAAGGCTGAACCCATTTATGTATTGTACATATTTAAAAAATGTGACATGATGAGATAGACATATGTATGTACAGTGCCTAGCACACAAATAACTATTCTGTGTTCCTTTTTTTCTTTCTCTGCCTGAAAGAGTTAAATATCAGGTATGCAAGTGGCTGACTCAGTCCTGACTCAGACAGGAAGTGACTACAGTGTGACCCTCAATGATAAGAAATTGCAACTATAAAACACTTTCCTAGCAGAAAATGGCTTCTGAGAGCAAGAAAGAGGTAAAAAAGGGGAATTTCTTATCTGTGAAGGTCACACTGTAGTCACTTCCTGTCTGAGTCAGGACTGAGTCAGCCACTTGCATACCTGATATTTAACTCTTTCAGGCAGAGAAGGGAAAAAAGGAACACAGCATAGTTATTTGTGTGCTAGGCACTGTACATACCCATGTCTATCTCATCACATCACATTTCACTTCAGGTATCCTTTAACAAACCTAGCAATTTTAGTGATAGCATGTATGGGGCTTTGCTATTAACTGCATCGGTACATGAGAGTTAGAAAATACTACTACAAACAAAAACACAAAGACCACTTCAGGTAGCCCGGAACTGAGCTTTGTTAAACAAGGTGCGTAATGTGACTGCAATCCTCATTGAAAATCAACATATCTAAGGGTGCATACACACATCCAATTTTTATTGGCCAATCACGGACCATTTTTACCAACTCCATGTAGTTTGAGGGCCAACAAATTATGAAAACTATGAACAGATTGTGTAGGTAAACTCACTACTACATGGAGGTGGTAATACTGGCCAATCAAAATTGGATCAGTGTACCAGGGTTTACTCTAGATTTAGGTCCTTGTAACTAGGTACAGTGGGAGGAAAATAGCAGGCACATCCTGTTACACAGTAATTTCACAATGTGTGGCAGAAAAAGGATCAATAACAAAAATGTTGATGAAAACTAAAAAAGGAAAATTATTTAAATCATACAACTCACCTCTTGCAGAATGTCATCCAACATTTGGCTGAAATTATCCACTAGATGGTCAATCAGATGTTTCTTGGAGAGATTGACCTGATTTTGGATAGCCAGATTTTCTTTGCTTAGACTGCTGTATGTCTTAGAACAAACCTCTAGCACCTCTAGCTCAGAATGCTTAATAGCAATGTCTTCCATGTACTTCAATAAGGACTCCAAGTGCTGAAATGAAACGTTCAGTTAGCAAACATTCCATCAGTACTTATGTAGCGATACTGCCATTCCCAATGCACAGTTTTCACATTTGGTACTAAAATGGGTAAGGGCGTATTCTGCACTGACAGATCTATGCTCTTTTAAGTGATGAAATTTACAGTGCGAGCAAAGTGACCGCCTTACTTGTAGCTATGTACAGACTTCAAATTACTATTAGCCAAAACAACCATTATTGATTGATTTAGGTGACAATACAGCAATAGTAACTTTACAGACACACTTTCTTTGCATTCTGCATTGTCCTAAGGAGAAGGGGGCGGGCTGCAAGATAGCGGCTACTATCTGAGATTGAATGTTGATTTTGATAAAGTAGTCACAACAGTACAGCTTAGGCTAAGCTCCTTCCTCATACTGCTAACTGGACAATGTTTAGTGGCAGAATAGTCATCATTCTCATCTTTCCTCCTGTAATCAAGCCCGTTCCATTAGACGTATATTGCAGTGTGCTGGAGGCCCTGACTGGTTGACAGAACAGCCCTCCCTTTTTTAGTGTGGCAGCAGGCAGTGCAGGCATGTCCATGCTGCTGTGGTAAAAACATAATTGGGCAGAACGGTGGCAGAGTGGACAGCTCTCGCACCTTTGTAGCTCTGAGTCCCTGGTGTGAATCCCAGCCAGTGCATTAACTGCAGTTTGTATGTTCTCCCTGTGTCTGAGTGGGTTTCCTCCACATCTCCAAAACATACAGATTGGCCTTAAAGGAGTTATCAGGCAAAAAAAAGAGTTTCACTTACCTGGGGCTTCTACCAGCCCCATGCAGCCATCCTGTGCCCTCGTAGTCACTCACTGCTGCTCTGGTCCCCCTCCGTCAGCTCATTTCGTTTTTGCCGACCTCGGGGTTGGCAGGCCGCATTGCGTACATTTTTACGCATTCCCGCTGGTGCAGGAACATTAACACATACATTTTTACACGTTAGTGGTTCTTTTACGTGTTGAACCAGAGCAGCAGTGAGTGACTAATGAGTGAAACTCATTTTTTTTTTTGCCTGATAACTCCTTTAAAGAGACTCTGTAACAAAATGTTCAGCCTTATTTCTTCTATCCTATAAGTTCCTATACCTGGTAATGTGGTCTGGATTACTGCAGCCTTTTCTAGTTGTACTGTCTCTGTAATATATCTAATCTTCTTTTCTTTGTCAAGCTTTGTCGACGCAGAGAGGAATGGGCTGCCTCTGTTGTAACGAATACAAGTTATGCTCGCCCCCAGCAGGCTCTGTGTGCTTTGTTTACTCCTCACAGACTGCTCTCAGTTTCAGCTTGTCTCTGTGATGCAGTTTGTGAGGCTGAGGGGGGAGTGAGCTGCCTGTCACATGCTGAGAAACTTTGAGAAACCAAGACTGGAGTGCAGATAATTCACTATGTAATAAAAACTTGTGGTAAACTGTAACATGATTCTCTTTAAACTACAATGATGACAAATGACTATTGTATGGATTATTCTGAACTCCTCTGAGGGAAGTTAGTGACATGACTTTGTACTCTGTTCAGGGCTGCAGAAGAGGTCGGTGCTGTAAAAATATTAAATAATAATAATAACAACGCTAATAGCTGTATGTAAGACACACTTCAATGTTTCTTCTTGATACCTTGAATGTATACTGATGTTTTTAATACATGCATGCGATTAAACTTTGAAACATTAACACGCAATGCATATAAGCTATACTTATGTAAGATATTCTGAATATTGGTCCTGATACAGAGCTACATAATTTACAATTAAACTATAGTCAGAGTGGGTTAGAGAGCAAGACCATTTTAAATGTTATATTTACCTTCCCTGTGTGAATTTCAGAATATGTTTTCAAATCAAAATACTGAGGGATCTGTAGTAGGTTGACCACTTTTTTGGGATCTGCCGAAAACTGTGACATGAAAGACATGAATTACCCGGTAAGTGAGAAATTTCCAACAGCATGAATTAACCATTTCAACATAAAAGGTGCTAGGCCCAAGCTAATTATAAATGAGAAAATTGTCATAATATGTACTTAAAGCTCTCCTGCCCACTGTGTGCAGTAGAGCAAATTGGGAACCATAAGCAGAAAGTAAAGGGGGCATTCCTACGGATGGGCAGAGAGGAGGGGGAACCGCCACTTTCTCCCCATCCATAATGTACTTGAGCTGGTACAGTACAGCCACACTTGTGAACATAGAGGAGGACAGTCTTGTAACATATCTGGCAAGCTCTTGTCAGATATGTTCTGGTGGTCTGCGTGTGGCAACGGTGGGGTCAGGAGGATGTGGGAAGTCTCTGGAGGATCCATAAGCTTCCTTCTTCTTAGGTACAGATCTGGGTTTTTTTGTTTTTTTTCACCTTGGGTACACTGGGCAAGACATAGAGCCTGAAAAGCAATTAAGAGCTTATGCATCTCCTCATCTCATTGTGCATCTCATTTCATCTTTTACAAAAGAGCTCGATGGAAAGAGCCTATGGCAAAGATGCCAGATAGCCTGTCTCCTCAGATGCACACTATACCGGCAATTGTATTTTGCAACTGCCTTTCATGGAATGCTTTTAAAAATAAATAATTCCTCAGAATCCCCCAAGAGTAGAAGGGACCTGTGCTTCTCCTCATGGGGGATTCTTAGAATGTAATTTAGTCTTTTACAAAAGCACTTGATGGACATAGGAAAAAGTAATTTATAGTGCTTGTTACTCAGCGAGAAATATACATCTTATATGTTTGCAAACAAACGTATTTTAAACTTTACGATTCTTTGCAATAATTGTCCTTTAAGATTTGTGATCAAGAGAGCAGCTGAATCCACACAGCCATGTCACTCTGCCACCGCTGATTGTATAAAAGACAGCCTAGATACTGTGGCCAATGTACGACTCGTAATAATGTATTGCAGCTTTACAAAGTTGAAACATTTCTTCACATATGTATTTACCCTCTAGAGCAGGGGTCAGGAACCTTTTTGGCTTAGAGAGCCATAAACGCCACATATTTTAAAATGTATTTCCGTGAGAGCCATACAATATGTTTCAAACTGGGACACGTCCCTTTTGCTATGGTGATGTGTATACAGTTGATATGCCAGGAAACTGAAGTGTCAGACAAGTCTTCAGCTTCTCTTGGGTTTAAAGAGAGTCTGAAGCGAGAATAAATCTCGCTTCAGACCTCATAGATAGCAGGGGCATGTGTGCCCCTGCTAAACCGCCGCTATCGCGCCGCTAAACGGGGGTCCCTTCACCCCCAAGTCCCCTCGGTGCAGCGGGGGAGCGCTTCCTGGTTGGGGCAGGGCTAACCGCCGCAGCCCTGCCCCACACGCGTCTGTCAGCGCGTATCTCCGCCTCTCTCCCGCCCCTCTCAGTCTTCCTTCACTGAGAGGGGCGGGGGAGAGGCGGCTATACGCCGCTGATAGACACGACTGGAGGCAGGGCTGCAGCCGTTAGCCCTGCCTCCAGGAGCGACCAAGTGTTGCAGTGGGAGGTTTGGGGGTGAAGGGACCCCCGTTTAGCGGCGCGATAGCGGCGGTTTAGCAGGGGCACACATGCCCCTGCTAACTATGAGCTCTGAAGCGAGATTTATTCTCGCTTCAGAGTCTCTTTAAGCAACATCAGCAATTTCCCCAAAAGCCAGACAGGAGAAATGCAGACTAACAACTTGTAAAATTAGCTAGCTGACTTAGGGGTTGATTCACTTTGTAGGACGAGATCCCTGCACTTTGGCCCAATAGGCTGCCTGTCAAGTGACAGGCAGCCTATTGGGCCAAACAAAGCACGGCGATCTCGTCCTACAAAGTCACTGGACCTGACAGGATCCAGGGTTGGACAACTGGAGCGGCCATTAGTTTTGGGGGAGCTTGAGTAAGTTAGTAGTGCATGCTACAGCAGTAGCGTGCTTACTTTGAAAATGTTACTTGCGCTGCCACACTAAGCTGTGCTGCTTGAGCAGTGTAGCTTAGTGAATCAACCCCTACTGATTTGTCTGTGAGCCAGATGTAGCCATCAAAAGAGCCACATCTGGCTCCCGAGCCATAGGTTCCCTACCCCTGCTCTAGAGTGTGTAAATATTTCTCTGTTAAGACGAAAATATACCATGGGTTACTTCATGGCTGTGATGAAGTTGTGGTTGCAGTTACCTTTGCCAGCAGCACGGGCAGCGTGTCTGTGAAGTGCTCGGTAATCCTATGTCTGTCTTCCATTTGTGCTTTCTTCTCCTTGGCTGACAGAACCTGCCAGAATGGAAAGGGACATATTCACATAAATATGGCCCAACATGGGTCTGTGAAAACCTGGGGAGCTTAAGCTGTGAGGTAAAATAGCTCCTGATTGGTTGCTCGCTATGGGGCTCAGTAGTAAGGTAAGATAATGTAGGCAGGTCAGTGATTGGTCGGCACAGGTAACTGTGCCTAGTCTGCCAGGTGTTGCTGGGGTGCAACATTGTTGCAGGGGCGAATCAGGGGCGAGTTAGGTATATATAAGAAGCCCCTGTTCGCTATCTACCTGCCTTCACTTCTGTTCGCTATCTACCTGCCTTCACTTCTGCGTGGCTGGGATAAGCTCCCCACCCACCCATCCCTATTTGTGTATAGAAGAATCGTCGTGGTCAAGTCTTTATTGGTAGAAGATACGACAGAAGTCAAGTCGCATGTGGGGTCCTAACGGAATTGTTATCTTGATTTGGGTCTGAACCGTAGTGGTGGATCTAATTAAATGGAGTTATGTCTGTTTGACTATGGTTAATAAGTTAAATAAAGTTATTGGTTTAATAAAGTTGGGACCTCAATAATTTGGATGATTATTACCAATAAAGATGGCCACGGCCTTAAACCCGCAACCTGGAGTGTAGTTATTTATGTATTTATGTTATGTTTAACCTTTTTTCAACAGTGTTGACTACAGTCCCATGCATTACATACTTTCACAAACATGTCTATGCATTTAGCACTTGTGCTATATATACAGAATGACGTTACCACACAAGAAACATATAATAAGAATCAACACAGTGTAAGGGTAACTTGATACACTGATAAAACTATAATGGTGAAGGAACCAGGAGAAAGTATGCCCTATAATTAGGCTTGCAGCTGTTGTTATCCAGGGATACATCTGAGAAGAATACCAAATATACAGCGTAAGCCAGGACGACAGAGAATCTGGCACAGAAAATGTTCCACTTCTCTGGCCTGCTACCCACAAAATATGCATGCTGAGGTTACAGTACTTAGATCTGCAGAGGAAGTGTCATTTTATGTACCAGTAAAGTGATTTTATGTATGAATATGGTATGAACAGACCTTTCTGGTTGCTGCCCTGCCTATAGGCGGATGTCCTTCAGCTGCTTGTCTTACAGCTGCTAGCATGAATTCCACCAGGAGTGTTTCCTGGGTTCCACTCAAACCTGAAAGCCAAGAACACTATAATTAAAGCCAAATTACAACATGCTTAATTATGCAATGACATTCAAGGAGAATCTGTATCTGGGTCCACTTGCCTCTTCACGAGGCACAAGACTAAAATGATGCTGGTAAAACTAAGCTCATAAATGAATTTGATGCATAATTGCGTTTGGAACATTTTAGCTTCTTGCATTCATTTCGATAACTTATGCTCCTTTTCATATTATCCAAACTCTTTTCTCCCACCTCTAATATTCTTAAACTCCAATTTTTAGAACAAAAACAAATAAATATTGTGGATAAACCAAACATCTGACTGTAAAGCACACATGCTAGGCTGAACTTGGCTGAGGCAGCCATTCGGGACTTTCTCAGCTGAAAATCTAACGTGTACAGGTGTCCCTCAAGATCGCTTAAAGTTCCAGCACATCGGATATTTGAGTACATTGTTCCCCTTCTTACCTACCTGCCGGAAGCACTCCGTTGTGTGCCTTGCCATCATTCTTCCTTCCCTCCTAATAGCAAAGTGTTGCTTGGCTATAACTGAGGGACACGTCTGTATAAGCTCATGGCCAGAACTGCCCCCCTAGCCTTGCCATCCAGCAGGTTAACAACACATTCTGTTGCTATGGAAGGAAGAGTAGGGCTGACCGCACAGTGCATGATTGAGCAGGCCGGTTAGTAGGAGAATAATCCCTTCTGCGCTAGGCCAAGACCATCCAGCACTCTGATTGCTTGCCAATACTTCAAGGGAGGGGGTATATAGGGCTGCTGAACACCCTATATTTTTACTGCACTTCTATCAGTACCGTTAGTCTTGGTCCCATGTGTAATACCCTTTAGTGCTGCTGTCCGGACTATGCAATAGTAAAGTCAAGTGGAATGGCCAGCGCCATCCTCCTCTTGTACTACACCCACACTTGACCACAGGGGGCATAACTATTACACCACTGAAATGGCAATTCCCTACCTCAGCTCTGCTCATAATTATTTGGTTTAAGGGGATATCATAGGCATTCCAGTGCAATTACCCTACTGTGACTGACACCATCTATATAAAAATAAAATGCCAAGTCTCTGCAGAGAATGTTGGTGCTTCATGTTGCTACTGTACAATATCCCAAGAACTGAAGGAAGCAGACGATTCAAAAATGATGAGCTAGAGATCTTTTTAGGTACCATTACTGGGTTGTAATGTTTTATAACTCACCAGCAGACTCTTCTCTTTTATCTTGCAGTAGGATGCTTGTCATAAATTGCCAGTCCTTTACAAAATCAGGAGTGCAGTCCCAAAGACTGTCAACAAGGTAAGTCACATGCTGATGCAACTGAGGCAGAGAAAAGAGATATCAGGCAAAAGAAGCTCCAGCAAAAACTACTTTTTTAAACAGAGCGGGGGCATTTCTGAGTGCTGCTTGTGGTCCCTTTGGAAAAGATTCCCCCCTTAGACTCAGTCCTGGTCAGACCAATCACAGGAAGTACTCCAGAAGGTCCGCACACTCTAATGTACCATGTTCTGTTTATTCAGAAAACGTAACACACCATTCCACAACCAACGAGTCGTTTCGGGGCCCCGCAGGGTCCCCTTTGTCAAGGCTACAGTACAGAATGTACTGTAGCTTTGACAAAGGGGACCCTGCGGGGCCCCAAAACGAATGTACAGAATGTACTGCACCTCACCTGTGGTGTGCGACCTCATTCTCTGTGCACAATCACAGGAAGTGAGAATAAATCTCAGACTGGAAACCACTGCTGTAGTCTAATGTGGCATGAAACTGTCCAATTGCTAGAAGGAAATTGAATTAATTATCATAATAGGATGGATGTCTAGTTCCCTTCACTCCCTGGATAGTATTACATAAATAAGAATCCTCTCATACAGCTAAATATATGGGTGAAGTACTCCATGTACTAGTCAAAAGGTCTGTACTTTTGCCCTGCCCTATCCTGTGATTTAGACACACGGTATAGTCAGTAGAACCAGCAAAGTCAAAAACCCTATCTTGCTGACAGGAAATATCACACACTGACGAGTCACTACAACGTTCTATATGTCTGGCTCCAGGGCCAGTTCCAGACTTTTGCCTGAGGCAAACTTGAGAGGATGTGCCCCCTTCCCCTGTCAGAGTGGGCAGGGGATTACATGAAGAGGATACGGCAGACAGAATCAGGTACTTGCACAGAATTTCCAGCAAAAGCTGACCTTTGAATCTGCTATCAGGGAAACAGATGACTTTCCTCACTACTACACCGGGCAATTGTCTGGTCTGCTTTCAGGTTTGCTTTAAAGGGAAAATACGGCATTTGTTGTTCTATAACTTTATTAGGTTTAGCATTGACATGGATATCAATCAATATATAGTTTTTGTTAGGAAAATAATAAATATGACAAATAATTTATTTGTGGAACATGACTTTGCCTGGCAAGCTTTGTAGCCAGAACATATTCTAGCTTTACTTCACAATGAACAATAGGGCTTAAAGTGGGATAAAACTTTTACAGTATGAACATTTATTGCTCTCTGCAAGTAAACATATGCGCACTATGCAAACAACGCAATCTTACCGGGTTTTAGTGAATTAGCTTTTGCAAGAAAAAGGTAACGGATAACAGAAGAATGTGTGCCAAAAATGTAACAATGTACCTTATACAGTCGCTTATAAACCTAATTTTTCAGCACAAAAAAATGTGCTGAAAAATTACCCCTTCGGCTTATATGCGAGTCAGTGGAGCAGAACAGATGGTGGAACAGGTTTTGTTACAGGCGGAGGAGCGTAAGGATCGTGCACTAGTGATCCTGCTCTTACCAGCTGGCAATCTACTGTTTCTGTGCCCCCAATCCCCTGCAACATGGCGTGCAGAGTGCGCTGCTCAAGACCTGTGTCCCCTGGCTTGTGGAGTGTGCAAGCAACGTGTCAGCGGTGCAATGATCAGGGATTCCTCTTGTGTAGCAATTGCAGTGTCTCAGATCTATGACACCAACTAGTGGCGTCTTGAGACACATCCTTGGGGCACATCTGGCTATGGGGAGAAAGGGTGACTTGTACTGGGGCACATCTAGCTACTGTTGGAGGGGCTATATTGAGGGGGGGAGGTAGCTTATACACGAGTCAATCACTTTTCCTGGTTTATGAGGAAAAAGTAGGCACCTCGGCTTATATGCGGATCAGCTTATATGCGAGTATATACAGTACTTCTAAATACCTCACTTTCGATGAAGAAATCCAGCAGACTCCTTAACTGCTTTATACTGTGCTCATAGCCTTCCGCTTTCTGTGAGCTTTCTCCGCTCACAACTGGGATCAGAAGCCTGTAATTCATGAAAATTATTACACAAACAATAGGGAGAAAGCACACGTCTACATTGAAAACTGTCACATTGTAAATTAACTGACAGATCTTCTCAGGCCTCTAGAGAACATCCTGCATATTCCAGAAAATGTATCGATCTATGTGTGTTTTTAAACAATTTTGAGGACCAAAGAAAGCAATATTAGCCTCACTCACATCCTGAAACCTTTCCAATTTTGTAGAAAAATATGCAATGTTTTCAGCTTGGCTCTATGTTTTTCAAGGAGTGATAGCAAACCTTTGCAGGTAATTCATCCTGCAACAAGCAAATTTAGAGTTTCCTGGACAGACTCATGACTGCAGCATTACAGAGTACACACAGTACTTTTGGCAAGGTTGCAAAGAAGCACAATTTGAGCTTGATGTTCGTTTTGAAAATTCGTATCTGGCTGCAAACTGAAAAGAAAAGATAATTTTTCATAACAATGAGTCTTCTTTTCCATGAGCAACTGAACTGCTTGTTTGTCAAGGAGTTTGGCCTCCGGCCTGCCCTCCATAAACGCAGAGAGAGGGATCTATTGCTGCCACACATCTGCACACAGATTTCCAATACATTTCAGCATAAGGTCTATTGGAAATCTGTCCACCTGCCTCAGTCTGCCAGACCCACTCAGGTTTTCTCCATGTAATTCCCCTCATGGACCCGTAGTGAGAGTTCAGTGTAGTTTTTGGCTCACCTTTCCGCCAGCACCCCTCTCCATTGCCGCCAGGGGTGCCTCTACTCCATGACTTTGCCACATATAAGTGGTGTCAGTGCTTGCGGCAGAGTCACAGGGATACAGGCACCCCCAGCTGCAATAAAGAGAAAACCACGAGACATAGGAGGAGAGCACCAGCAAGTGAGCCAAAACTCACTACAACACTCACAATGGGTCTGTGGGGTACACTTTACATAAGGGGGAGTAGAAGACCAGCGGAGCGGCTCGTTGGTGGTCAGGAAATTGAACATGGCTATCTCTGTGCAACCAACCGAGCCCTAACAAACTAAATCTTTCCAGCATGCCGGGTCAATCTTCTTGACTGACTTCAGGTAGAAATTGATCAAAATGACAATCAAGTGGCCATGTTGCAGCATTTATCTCCATCAGATTTGATAATTATGTTTAAATCCGAGGGATATTGATGCTGCAAATCGAGTAATGCATGAAAACCTTAAGTCCTACTTGTCACAAAGGTTATATTTCTTTCAGTCTACATACATATACCTGCCAATGAATGTATGGTCATGGAAAAATGCAGCACAAGTTTTTTTTCTGGCATGCAGAAATCACATTGAATGTGAAGGAGCCCATTGATTAACAGGGTTTGTCATATCTAATGTGTATTCACATGTGGGTAATTCGCAAGTGATCTTTGTAAGCATGAACCCTCCCTAAGTCACAAAGACGTTATTTCCTGGGCATCGGCTTATAAGACAGAACTAACATTTTATCAGGAATTAGTTATCTGAAGTAATTTACCCTATATACTCGAATACAAGTTGACCTTGTGTATAAGTCTTCTCCAATATTAACCCACTTAAACTGGAATTTTTTATTGACTCAAGTACAAGTCTACCCAGCAATGTTAATGGCTGCACTGCATGCAGTATTGCAGCCATTAACCCCTCCTGCCCCTTAAGTGCAGCCAATAACTCCTCCAGGCCCCCAAGTGCTGCAATTATTCACTCCCCTTCATGCAGCCCAGTATTTCCCCTCCTCCCCTTTCCTTGTTAATTGTTGTTGCCAGGACTTTCACACCTGTGTTTTCTTGGCATTTCCTTTCCTCAAAGTATCACTTACCACAGGGTACATTGCTGCAAATGGGATTGTCACCATTAGTACACACATTGCTCAGTGTCCTCAGTGTTGCCCGTGACTCATGTATACAGTAAGTCAACCCTTATACTTTTATGAAATGAATCAGATCTAAATTTCTAGACTTATACACGAGTATACACAGTAAGCTGAATTAAATTACTAATGCTGCCTCTTAATTTTTAGAGCCCAGTTTGAAAACATTTGATGCATGCACCCCAGGGGATACTTACAATGGGCTGAGGGGTTAGTTTTCACAGTTAGTTAATTATAGTAAATTTTGAGATTAAAAAAGTAATACATTATAAATAAACATATCTGAAATTGTATTCTAAGCTAATTAACGCATAAGGGATGGTCTGGAAATAATGTACTGTATATTTATAGAGTAGTCCTATCAAGATGTTGAGAACCACTGTTTTAGAGAACAGGCAAATCTTCTGTATTTTTCTATTGTAAAAATTCTATTGAAAACGAAAGCCTATGTAATACCTTAAAAATAACATTTTAAAGCTTTCTTAAGTAACTGTTTGTTTTCTGGATTCCCAATTTGTTTATAGGTAAAATGTACTAATGTTAGTCCTACTGTATGTCTAGTCTAATAAATCATCACAGAGCCCTGCTTTCTGTAATATATACAACACAATTTGTAGCCTTGTAACTGACTGGATTATGTGTGCTTAGTTACCTTGTATTCAAAAACTCTCCAGCTGCAGTTGCCAGTGGTCTGTGTGTAGCATAAACAAACTGGTACAACGTATCGCAGTCTTCACTGCTAAACAGATCTTCACAGTTCCTGCAGCAAAACAAAAATGCACACATTCCTATTCTCTGAGATCAGAATAATTCAAGCACAACAAACAGCAACCTTCATTGTACAGTGTACAATTAAAGTGATTCTTCACTTCATATAAGAGATCTAAGTTCTGAGCTACTGGCAGTGCCAGTTGGATAACATTAACTGGTACAAAGAGTATTCCATTCTTCTTAGACTGCCCCAATGAACCATAATACTAATACTAATAATAATAGAAAGAAGAAATAATAATCTGTGGCTATATTGCACACTACTTAATGACTAATCCAAGAAAACAATTGCCAGAGACACAAAGTATCTTCAGTAATATTCATTTTAAAATGCTTAAGAGAGTAAAAAAAAATCCAAATAACAAACAATAAATTGAATGCTTAGTTTTAAAACTGTCACTAGATTTCCAAAAAGTGATGCAAAATGCAAAGATCAATGTGATATGTTTAATGAGGCATTTCATTGGGAAGTCTATCAAACTTTCAAACTGAAGCAGCAGTTAGCCAATAAACATACAACATACACTAATCAAAAGTATAGATAATAATTAGGGGTGAGGGAGCTCCACATTGCACTCCATCCTCCTCACAATTCCTAATTTACATCCGGAACTTCCGCTGTGAAACAGGAAGTGTTGGGAAAATGGAGCCCAATGTAGAGCGCCACAATAAGAGGACATCTTCCGGACAAATTAACCCTCTGTGCAGTGAGTGGCCCCATTCAAATTTTAACAAAGAAAAACATTTTAATTGAATTCAAGACACTCACATGAACCAAAGTCAAGTTATTTACACCAAAATGTAGCCACCTGAGTCACTATTTTCAAGGTATATGCAAAACCCCTGAACACTTTAGTCACCAAAATTACCATGGAGATCAGGGACACATGGGGGAATGTCACAGGTTTAAAATATATATATAAATAAATAAAACCTGCATGTGTTTTCCGTATAATAAATTTAGGAGTTTTGAAACAAGGTACAACACTCTACTGTTTCCTTATACAAAGTTGAACTTTGGCAAAAGCATGATTGTTTTAGCTTGAAAACAGCCCTATGCATGATCTTCTGGTTTATTTTTTTACAATGTTTAAAACTTAAAAGAAAAAAAAAAGGCAAACACCTTGAAACATAAAGAAATATTAAAGACATTCAGTGAGACAGCTCTTCAATCAACATTTTTTTGGAAACCCAGATATTACAACAAATGGGACCTAGATGCAGATGCATGGGGACAGGGGACGCACGCTCGCGCATGTATAGAAGCCGCCGACCTGGCCGCTACGGTGGGGACCCCAGGACACTGGCAGAGAGTGGGGCTGCGACGAGGGACATAAAGCTGGAGGAAGCCCAAAGTAAGTAAATCTGTTTATTTAACTTTGGCTCATGTAAATAAATATTCTAACTTGAAAATGTCCCCACAAGTGACTTTGACCACCCTAGCAATTTTAACAAACTGTAGACTTCAATGCAGATCATAGGTTCTTCAAAGGGCATTCTAGTCATTGGCTTGCCTTTTCAGTTATGAGAGAACAGTACAGTGCAAGTAAATGTAGATCACATATGTTGTCCAGGTAACGGGCGTAGCAATAGCCATAGCAGCTGCTATGGGGCCCTGGAGCAGAGGGGGCCCAGGTGATACTTGATGAATTCACTAATTACTTTCTTGTATTCCTCCACGCTCTGGCTTTGTCTCAGTTCCCATGGACTATGTGCAGTGTAGACTGCACGAGAATGTAAATTGCCCAAACAACTCAAATCCATCCATTGGGTAGGGGCAGGTGGCATTACTCAAGAGTGCCTACAGCTGAGGGCCCCATGAAAATTTTGCTATGGGGCCCCATGATCACTAGCTACGCCACTGCCAGGCAACACATCACTGCACATATTTCCAAAACAAAATCCAATTTCAGACTTTACTTTATTGTGGAGGAGGTTTTGGATCTTTTTAGCCAAATTTGGATTATTTAAAGTGTACCTGAGATGGGAAAATAAAAAGATTTCATACTCACCCGGGGCTTCTTCCAGCCCCATGAGCACCGATGTGTCCCTCACTGTCCTCCCGAGTGCCTCTGTTCGGCCACAATCAGGCCCAGTAACCTGGCTCAGACGCGCCAGTCAGCTCTTCTATGTATGCGCAGAAGAGCCAACTAGCGCAACTGAGCCAGATTACCGGGGCTGGATTGGGCCAAACAGAGGCACTTGGGAGGACAGTGAGGGACGCATCAGTGCTCATGGGGCTGGAGGAAGCCCCGGGTGAATATAAAATCTTTTTATTTTGCCATCTCAGGTTTACTTTAACTTTAATGCCCAGTGAAATTAAAATGAAAAGTTACATTTTCTGAGAGTGTTGTTTAAGATCCACTATCACTAAAACAGTAAAATGTAAAATACATTCATACATGAAAGATGTTCATTTGTTCCATAGTAAAATAAACTATAAATGATTAGTCCAAAACCAGTCAGCTATTCAGCAAAGAGTCCTTGGACAAGACTCCCTACTACGGCTTACTGAGCATGCCCTAGTGGCTGCAGCTGGGTTTGAGTCCACCAGGAGAAAAACATTGTCTTGTGTTTAGGTGTATTTTAAATGTTACTTTTCTGTGATAGTGGCCCTGTATTATACATACTTAAGGTGCATACACACATCAGACTATAGTCTTTGGAAAATGAAAGATCACAGACCAATCTTACCACCCTTCATGTAGTATGAGAGCCATACCTTCACAGTCTATTCTATGGAGCTGAACTCCCCATCAGAAAAAAATCTTTGCAAGATGCTGCACACACAGATGCTGTACACACTCAAAAGATCTGTAGCTGCAAAAGATCTGTTCCTGCCAGAAATCCATTCCTGCAAAATGCAATGATAGTCTATGGGATCTGCAGATCCTCATACACACATGATTTAACTGACATTCATCTGCAGATCAGATCCACCAGGATGGATTTTCAGATCTGTGGATGATTGCTTGATCTGCAGATGAATGTCAGTTAAATCATGTGTGTATGATGATCTGCAGATCCCATAGACTATCATTGCATTTTGCAGGAATGGATTTTTGGCAGGAACAGATCTTTTGCAGATACTGATCTTTTGTGTCTGCACAGCATCTGTGTGTGCAGCATCTTGCAAAGATTTTTTTCTGATGTGGAGTTCAGCTCCATAGAAAAGACTGTGTAGAGTATGGCTCTCATACTACATGAAGGGTGGTAAGATTGGTCTGTGATCTTTCATTTTCCAAAGACTATAGTCTGATGTGTGTATGCACCTTTAGTGTCTATGTGTCAGCACATTCCCTATCCTATCAATGCCGCATGCTATGTTGCGGATGGGTTAATAAGCATAGCTGTCAGTGATAGATAGATAGAAATACAGTATAATAAATAATATATATATATATATACATATATATATATATATATATATATATATATATATATATATATATATATATATATATATATATATATATATATATAACACAGTATAATAAATAATATATATATATATATATATATATATATATATATATATATATATACAGGATCTTCTCAAAAAATTAGCATATTGTGATAAAGTTCATTATTTTCTGTAATGTACTGATACACATTAGACTTTCATATATTTTAGATTCAAATACACACAACTGAAGTAGTTCAAGCCTTTTATTGTTTTAATATTGATGATTTTGGCATACAGCTCATGAAAACCCAAAATTCCTATCTCAAAAAATTAGCATATTTCATCCGATCAATAAAAGAAAAGTGTTTTTAAAACAAACAAAAAATCAACCTTCAAATAATTATGTTCAGTTATGCACTCAATACTTGGTAGGAAATCCTTTTGCAGAAATGACTGCTTCAATGCGGCGTGGCATGGAGGCAATCAGCCTGTGGCACTGCTCAGGTGTTATGGAGGCCCAGGATGCTTCGATAGCGGCCTTACGCTCATCCAAAGTGTTGGTTCTTGCGTCTCTCAACTTTCTCTTCACAATATCCCACAGATTCTCTATGGGGTTCAGGTCAGGAGAGTTGGCAGGCCAATTGAGCACAGTAATACCATGGTTAGTAAACCATTTACCAGTGGTTTTGGCACTGTGAGCAGGTGCCAGGCCGTGCTGAAAAATGAAATCTTCATCTCCATAAAGCTTTTCAGCAGATGGAAGCATGAACCCACTTTTGAACCAGAAACAGTGGCAGAAGCACCTGACCTGGGCTACAGAGAAGCAGCAATGGACTGTTGCTCAGTGGTACAAAGTACTTTTTTCGGATGAACGCAACTTTTACATGTCATTCAGAAATCAAGGTGCCAGAGTCTGGAGGAAGACTGGGGAGAGGGAAATGCCAAAATTCCTGAAGTCCAGTGTCAAGTACCCACAGTCAGTGATGGTCTGGGGTGCCATGTCAGCTGCTGGTGTTGGTCCACTGTGTTTTATCAAGGGCAGGGTCAATGCAGCTAGCTATCAGGAGATTTTGGAGCACTTCATGCTTCCATCTGCTGAAAAGCTTTATGGAGATGAAGATTTCATTTTTCAGCACGGCCTGGAACCTGCTCACAGTACCAAAACCACTGGTAAATGGTTTACTGACCATGGTATTACTGTGCTCAATTGGCCTGCCAACTCTCCTGACCTGAACCCCATAGAGAATCTGTGGGATATTGTGAAGAGAAAGTTGAGAGACGCAAGACCCAACACTTTGGATGAGCTTAAGGCCGCTATCGAAGCATCCGGAGCCTCCATAACACCTGAGCAGTGCCACAGGCTGATTGCCTCCATGCCACGCCGCATTGAAGCAGTCATTTCTGCAAAAGGATTCCCGACCAAGTATTGAGTGCATAACTGAACATAATTATTTGAAGGTTGACTTTTTTTGTTTTAAAAACACTTTTCTTTTATTGGTCGGATGAAATATGCTAATTTTTTGAGATAGGAATTTTGGGTTTTCATGAGCTGTATGCCAAAATCATCAATAATAAAACAATAAAAGGCTTGAACTACTTCAGATGTGTGTATTTGCATCTAAAATATATGAAAGTCTAATGTTTATCAGTACATTACAGAAAATAATGAACTTTATCACAATATGCTAATTTTTTGAAAAGATCCTGTATATATATTCATAGAGCAGTAAATGGAGATACGCTTGCTTAACAGGACTGCAATACAATACTAAGCATGATTTATAACTAATATTCAAATTAAGTGTTCTTTAACATTGTATATTTTATATTTGAATCAAAACTCTAAAATCTCAAAATTACACTATTTTTTTAAACAGTTTTGAATTGGAAAAGTTGGAATAAGAGACTTCAGTTTTAGTAAAACTAGATTACTTGTACCATGCAGATATTTCCAGTGACAATGACCATTTGTAGTTATGAACATCTGGCAAGATGACTGTTACTCTGGGCATCCATTACATATTCTATATGAGAGAGTGTGTAAAAAAAAAAAGATTCTTCGTTAATTCTAAGCTATACAATGGAGTTAATCCTGATGAGTTATCTGACAGTTATGTCACATCTGGGGGAAAATGTCACAACTGACAAAATGGTGACGAGCTGCAGATGATGGACAGCCATTAAACTCTGCAGTGTAAAAGTGAGACCATCCCTCTATCCAGGCTGCTATGTCAGTAATGATGTGGGAGAACTGTCTCCCTGAGAGACTAAATGATGGCGCCTTATGATCCCTCAGTCACCAATCTACCAGTCATATGCATAAAATACCGGAAATTATAGCAGACCCACAAATATCCATAGCAGCTATTATATTGAATGCAATAAACATAGGTGTAACATTCAAACAATCGTAAATGGATGGTGATTGTGCCCGACTATTGCTGTGAGAATCTTCATATAGCACTCACAGGGCAGAGTCTACTTCATTTGATATGCAGCTGCCCTCAGGAGAAAGGCGTTTAGAAAATGTATTGTCTACCTTTTATAATCTAATACATTCCTGCGTCATAGACAATGTTGCCACATTTACATTAGCTTTCGTAAATACAAAAAGAAGTCGCCACACTTTGCTGCGTTTCCAACCGATGAATAGTTTGCTACGTGTATACATTTTGAGCTGAAACAGCAAACATATCATCTTAATGAGACTGCCTTAGCGGAGGTATGCACAGGTTGACAAGTGCACGATATGGCTAGCTGACTGATCTCTCCAATATCATATATTGATCAGCCAGGGATTGATTCTTTCCATCTAATGAGCATTGATTGAACCACTAGCATTATGCTGCTCAAGGCATTGCAATGCTATGTGGCTATCAATCCACCACTATTTCCCTTACCATGCTTTTTTTCTTGTTTTGTTTTTTTAGTCCAATCACACCTTCAATCCATACACTTCCCACAATCAAGCACGGTTAAATCAGTCGGGACCAACCAATGTTCGGAAGAACATTCATATTGACATATTGACCAGAAATATTGATAGTTGTATGTCTAGCTTTATTTAAATCAGGACTGACCATAAAGCCCACCAAATAGAAAATAAAAATGACTAGGCTAGTGCAGCATTCATCACTACACTTTTTCCACTGGTCGGAGTTTGTTATCAAATGATGTATATGTGACCACATTTTAATCGTAATGAGTTGTAGAATACATTTTGATGCTTCTTATAGCTTAGACACCCTTGTCACATAAAAAAATAGGTACTCCAAGAGAAGAGACCCAGCACCGTCTTCAAGTGTATTATAAGCTCTTTTATTTATTTGAAGCATCAAAAAGACTAAAAGGGCAAGTCTGTGCGACGTTTCGAGAGGAGACTCCTCTCTTTCTCAAGCTGACAAGCCCTCTGAATACATGAAACACAATCAGCCTTAAATCGTCCTTGCTCCACTAGGGAGCCAATCAGAATGGTCTGGACGCCCTGTCATCAACCAATCAGGCTAAGTTCCTGCTTGTAGGCCCTCCCATCTGGTGGAGGACCTGATGGGGAATTACATCTATTTATATACTCCAATCATTTTAAAATGGCCACTGGAGGGCCGACCAATGAGGGAAGAGCATATTCTGAATAGAAAAAACGTCATTCAACCGTCACGTGGAAATCCGCATTGAAAATCTGCATGTGGTTAAATTCAATGCGTATGTGTAAAAACGTACGCGTAAAAACCACGTTCCAATCCAATTGCCACGTGTAAATCCGCATTGGAGATCGGCATATGGTTAAAGTCAATGCGTATGCGTACAAACGTACGCGTAAAAACCCGGAAGCAAAAATCGTCTAAGCCATAGACGTTTCAATCCAATCGCCTATACCGGTCACGCATTAAACTTATCTTTTCAGATTAAAAAGTGTACATGCTCCTAACCCTAATAGGGATGAGTGTCAACAATATATAATAGGAGAAATCTGAAAAATGACAAAAAAATGACAAAACTAACGCTAGGTGTCTGGCGGCCACCCATAGCAGCGGCCAGACACCGAACATTGCAACAAAGACAATAATCACATCTCACCCTCCCAGACTGGCGTCCGCCTCAATAGCGGCGGCCAGTCTGGGCTGGCGAGAACAAAAATTACCAATTCTGTCCCGACTGGCGTCCATCCCTGGCGGCCAGTCGGGAAAGAGACAGGCAAAAAATAGATTTCTCCTATTATATATTGTTGACACTCATCCCTATTAGGGTTAGGAGCATGTACACTTTTTAATCTGAAAAGATAAGTTTAATGCGTGACCGGTATAGGCGATTGGATTGAAACGTCTATGGCTTAGACGATTTTTGCTTCCAGGTTTTTACGCGTTGACTTTAAACATATGCGGATCTCCAATGCGGATTTCCAGGTGGCAATTGGATTGGAATGTGGTTTTTACGCATACGCATTGAATTTAACCACATCATCACGCATTGAATTTAACCACAATCCGCATTTTCAATGCGGATTTCCGCGTGACGGTTGAATGACGTTTTTTCTATTCAGAATATGCTCTTCCCTCATTGGTCGGCCCTCCAGTGGCCATTTTAAAATGATTGGAGTATATAAATAGATGTAGTTCCCCATCAGGTCCTCCACCAGATGGGAGGGCCTACAAGCAGGAACTTAGCCTGATTGGTTGATGACAGGGCGTCCAGACCATTCTGATTGACTCCCTAGTGGAGCAAGGACTATTTAAGGATGATTGTGTTTCATGTATTCAGAGGGCTTGTCAGCTTGAGAAAGAGAGGAGTCTCCTCTCGAAACGTCGCACAGACTTGCCCTTTTAGTCTTTTTGATGCTTTAAATAAATAAAAGAGCTTATAATACACTTGAAGACGGTGCTGGGTCTCTTCTCTTGGAGTTTCTGCTTGCTGTTCCTGGAGACAGAGGAACAACGACCAATAGCATGTCGCATCTAGATGGTTGGGTGCTGCCTGTAACTACTCGTCTACTATAAAAAATAGGTAGGGAAAAATTCAATCCATCATGGAAAAAAAAACATTTTTAAAGAGACTAACAAAAATTTCAGCCTTAGTTCTTCTATCCTGTAAGTTCCTATACATGTTCTAATGTGGTCTGTCTTACTGCAGCCTTTTCTAGTTGCACAGTGGCTGTATTATCTCTGTTGTATAATCTAATCTTCTTTCCTTTGACGGCTTTGTCGGGCTCAGGCACTCAGGCAGGAATGTGCTGTTCTGCTTGTGATAGGATAGAAGCTATACACACCCTCTCCAGGCCCCCTGCAGGCTCTGTATGAGCTCCTCTCAGCCTATCACACTCTGGTTAGCAGCCATGTCTTTTATTTGTAAACACTGCATAAAACTGGAAATTACAAGCCAGTATTGCAGCAGGGAGTGGCAGAAACAGCACAGAGGGGCACAGGAGAACATATTGAATAGAATGGTATGCTTTTTGTTGTAAGAATTTTAGAGTACAGATTCTCTTTAAGGCTACGATAAAACCTGGAAAAGTTTCAGCAAAACTACAGAAGTCAGTAGCACACAAAACACACCCACATTTGATTAGCCCTGGTTGTTAGCTTTCCATAATGGTGACATTTGTGGCCTTTTTCTGCTGTTGCTATGCAAACAAAGTCTGGTACTTACAGTAAATACTTTATGGAAAAAAATGGCCTGTTAGATGCCCAACTAGCTATCAACTAAGAGAGGTATGTGGTATTATTTCAACCGTGATACGTTGTAGAATAGATTTTAGAATGTTTTAGGGCTGAGGTCTATGTCTTTTTATTAACAAACTGAATCAAAAGAAACACAATTTTTATTTTTCATATATTCTGTACCAAAATAAAAAGCTTTTAAAAAGAAAACAAGTGACAACATTTGAAAAAGAATACATAAAGTGTTAGCTTAGAGCCTTAGAGATCCAGCTTTTTAAATATGTATGCTGTGAGGGTATATTACTGTTATTTTTGCAAATAATATGTATAGAAATTAAATCAATGTGAAAATGTCACATGGGCTCATATATAATACTTTAATTTAGGTAATTTATATGTATTAAGTCCCTCAATGGCCATAGTGGATAGCAATCACATGGTCTCAATGTTCAAGATCAAGTGGATAAAAACATAAAAGTTGCCTGTGACTAAAGGTGGCCATACACTGGCCCGATTCGTGGCCGTTTCGACAGCAGATTCGATCCTGGGATCGAATCTGCTGCGAATCGTTCGCGCTAAATGCACCCGCCGATCCGATTTCCTCCCGAAATCGGATCGATCCGTAGATCGCGCCGTGCGGGAAATTACCCTCGATCGCCCGCGGGTAGGGTGCGCGTCGCTAGCGGCGGCCGATCCGATCAGGTATACATTACCTGACGCTGGCTCCTGGGCGTCTTCTCCGCGCTGCACCGCTCTGTTCCGGCTCCATCCCGGCGCTTCCTGTGTCACTGCAGTGACCAGGATGTTCAAATAGAGGGCGCTCTATTTGAACTTCCTGGTCACGGAGTGACACAGGAAGCGCCGGGATGGAGCAAGAACAGAGCGGTGCGGTGCAGCGCGGAGAAGACGCCCGGGAGCCAGCTTCAGGTAATGTATACGGGGGGGGGGGGCACAGGCGGCAGGAGCAGCTCAACAGATTGTAATCGTTTTCAGGCTGAAATCGATTCACAATCTGTTTGCAGTAAAGGCAGCCATACGATCCCTCTCTGATCAGATTCGATCAGATAGGGATCTGTCAGCTGGTCGATCTAATGGCAAATCGACCAGTGTATGGCTACCTTTAGAGCCCACCCTCTGCTAACTTGGTGAGGCACAGCAAAAATCCTGAGGATTGGTCCCTGCTCTACCTATGCTAGTAAACAAGCAATCAAACACCTCTACCTAAGCCAGTAAGCAAACAAGCAAGAAAACATAGATTCAAGTGCATTAAGTGTTTGCTTGTTCATATTAAAATCAAAATAAGTGGCTATTAGCAGAGGGGTACCACAAAGGTCAGTGCTGGGTAAAGCAATATTCAATTTATTTATAAATACTGTAAATGTTTTGCTTTTGAAGGGTGGAAAAACGTTGGACAACAACAGCAATACTTTATAACAAAAAAACAACATGTTCTAAAAATCACTTTGGGCGACAAAAATCGTGAATATATATTAATATTCACTTTAGGTGATAAAAATCTAGTACGTATATGCATCTTAAAGAGCACCTGAACTCAGAACTTCCTCTCTGCTTTAAAAGATAAGCATAATAAGCTTTAAAGAAAAACATTTATTTGTTACAGCTGATACAAACCCTGCAATAAATATGCATTGTTTCTACTTCCTTCTTTCATGGAAGAAGACATATTGTTAACATCCTATGCTTTCAAATCAGGTTATCTGCTGTGGCAGTCAGTTGACACAGGGGAGAGATGAAATTACAACTTATGATTAGACATAGATGAGGGGGAATTAGACAGGCTAAACTCTCTGAATACATACAGGGTACATTTCTCTATGTTTTCCTTCTGTCCTGTGCAGGAGTTCAAGACCACTTTAAGAACCTTTGCGATAATTTTGACAGACAGTAATCAATACCAGAGAGATATTGTAACTCTCCCCCAATCTACACAAAACAAAAAGTACTACGATCTTAAATGTCACTCTATAGCTTAAAGGATTATAATTCATCATCTTAGATGATCTTAGGGTCATCATCATCTCATCATCTTAGAATAAGCCTGGAAATATAGCAGACAAATGGCAAATCTGAATAAAAAAAATACAGACTTTTTATTGTCTCTATATTTTATTATAGCAAACTTTAATTACTGCTTTCCTCACTATTATTTGCTTAAGAAAAAGGAAGAATGCAGAATTAATCAGTTTAGCTGAAAACCACTGGGCCATTATTATTACTTCAAGAGGACAAGATAGGTGTTTGCTGCCCTCCAGTGGAAAATTATATCCTGCAATACAGTACATATATTTACTTCTGTGATTCAAAATGCATTTTGGCCTAAAGGCAGCTCCAGGCAAATCTTTTATTTTAGCTTTGGATCGAGTGAGGGAGGGTTAGATCCGCTGCTGAGTAATAACTTCTATTTTTCTCCTGGGTAGATTTCCACTCACCTCCTGTCACTCTGACAGAAACATCACAAAATATCTGCATCTAAAACACAGACCACCATAAAAACCTTGCCAACTCTACAACAAATATACAAGAGGAATGCCAATGATATACATACTTGGACATGTGAACAAGGAGTCTCATAGACTGAACAGACACCTCATGATCTTTGTCCAGGGTCATTGACACGATTCGATCCTAAAATAAATAAATAAATAAATAAATAAATAAATAAACCCTCACAGGCCTATTTATAAAGCAGTCTTAATGTGACGTATAAAAAATGTGTCTCATTATGACACATTATATCAATGTGTTTTCTCAGCTTTTTCAATAATCACAGAGTTTTATACCAGATTCTTGGTATGCTGGAGCGAACACTGCAAATCCAGCGCAGGAGATTTGGGCGCAGCCGGCGCCACCATAGACCATAATAGGAATTACGGCTATATCGGCGCACAGTGAGTAATTTTGGCACCATCAGAAGATGGAGCTGAAGTTACTTTTAAAACGTAATTCGGCCGCCAGCAATAGCTGGAAGCCAGATTACATAATTCCTCACCATCCATGTGGACCTAGAGGGGGAATAGTAATTAACGTCGCCGGGACTTGTGCAGCAGCAGGATAAGCCATATACCAGCTGTATCCTGTGCCCAAGTCTCTCGTACGCATGTTTACCTAAAGTCCAGTGTAGTGCAACATAAACTGACTTACCTTGAACCTTGTAGTAAAGAGATCCATTTTGGAAATAAACTCTTTCTTCTCATAAACTCCCTGCAGAGCAATGATACTCTTCAGGCGTACTTCTGAGGTCTAGAAGTAACAATATACATAAAAAGAAAAAATAATAATACAGAATGTGTAATGTGACAACAGTATGCATAGTTCTTATTTATGACTGAACATGGTTAAATTACATTTCCCCATCTATTACCTGCCACTTTACCCCCTTTCTGCCCCTTAATCTTATCCAAGTCTCTATGTCTGATGCAGTAGCTCTGTACAAAGATGACTGCGTGTAATCTGTATCTTTAAGCCTGATCAGGTGCTCAATGGTGCTCAATGCTCCTGTGGTTCACCTTTTCCCACAAACACAATTCAACGGGTAAGAAGGAGGTACTCAAGTGGCGTTTAAACTTGTGTTTATCAAATTTCAGCAATACAGGACATGTTCTGGGGTGACTCCCGACATCACCTGGTGAAGGGGGTCACCCTGAAACATGTTATGTATTGCTGTTATCCCCCATCAATCTGACCTACCATTCAGAGTGTGAACTCACCCTTAAGCTGTTAACCAGCCCTACTGTTCAGAGTTTGTGCATTCCTGGCCTCTAACATGCACTTCTGTCACCTCATCATCTTCTGCTTCTTACACAGTCTACTGTCCTATGACCCTACAGTGTAGTGTCCCTCAACTGCTTACCTGTTCTATCACTTACACTGTATGCTTTCCTGCTCGTTAACACCTACCACAGGTCTTTATACATGTGAATATAAACTCTGATTTTTAATTCCTTCTTTTTACGGTTTGACATACACATGACTTTAAGTTGAACTAGATGTAATACAGAGTGTATTAAAGAGGTTGTTTAACCTTTAAAAAAAAAAGTTTTACTTACCTGGGGCTTCTACCGTCCCCCTGCAGACCTCCTGTCCCGTGCGGGTCCTCTAGGTTCCTCTTGTCCCCAGAGCAGGTCACTTTCCCTTTCTTGGTCTAACTAGAGGTCCTCGCTCCAGCTTGAATCTCCAGAAGCTTTCTATGCAGGCGCAGTATGAAGTCTTCTTATACTGCGCCTGCGCAGGAAGCTTCCGAAGACATGAGCGGAAGCAAGGACGCGCACAGGGGGCCTGTAGAGGCCCCAAGCAAGTGAAACTTTTTTTTTTTTTTTAAAGGTTAAAGAACCCCTTTAAAAGAGTGAATTAGAGTGGATTGGGCACAATGGTACTTAAAAGACAACAGAGAGTGAAAGGGTTACGGAGGCTGCCATATTTAGTTGCTTTTAATCAATACCAGTTGCCTAGAGATCCTGCTGATCCTCTCCCTCTAATACTTCTAGCCACAGACCTTAAACAAGCATATGAAGATCAGAAGTTTTCTGACATTATTGTCAGATATGACAAGATTAGCTGCATGCTTCTTTCTGGTATGATTCAGACACTACTGCAGCCAACTAGCCAGCAGGGCTGCCAGGAAACTGGTATTGTTTAAAACTAAATAAATATTGCAGCCTCCATATCCCTCTCAATTTAGTTGCCCTTTAAGACCAGACCTGGTTGCAGCCCTATGACATTTACCACAAAATGAGCATGTTACACCCTCAGAACCAGCTATATCGCACTTACCTTGTCATACAGCATCCACCCAGCATACTTCAAACAACTATCATTCAGATAGGTTTCAGGGTACATTTTCATCCATATACCCAATTCTTCTAGACACAGTGCTCTGATTTCTGGAACAACATCCCTAAAGTGATAAATACATATTAGCAAATATCACTTGCTGGTATTAAAAATTATCACATAACATCAACAGGATAAGCAACAAAATAAAAAACAAACAAGTCATATACGCTTATTTCTAAATGGGGCAAATGCCTTATGCCATAAAAGTGCCACTATTTCTGAAGAAATATCATTGTTCACATCAACCCATTTATAAAACTGGAATTCCGCTTTAATAATAGCAAATTTCTGCAAGATCAGTTTCCACCTGAGCATAGCCAAGTCGCTGTATTTCTGTTGAGCCCATTCACTTCCTCAATGCACTGATCACCACCTCAGAAAAAATCAGATTGCCACCTGTCCTTATAAATATGGTGTTATAAAGTGATGATCTGACCTTAAAAAATTGGAAAACAAGTTTAAAAGTGGATCCGAGATAAACTTTTACTCATTGCACAATTGTGTTCCTTTCATATAGTTTATAGGGAATTCCTCAAGCCAAATACTTTTTTGTTTTGTTTTAATATCTCTAGTTCCCTATAAACTAAACAAGCCTCACCCACAGCTCCTTTTGTGCCTTGGCACAGTAGCAAGGGCTTATGGGAGCTCAAGTCTGGGCAGGAGGAGGAGGAGGTTACTAGCCATTGATTTCAGAGGCAGAGGGGAGGGAATTTACACACAGGCAAGCATATAGCATCTCCAGCCCTCAGCCTGTGACAATGTGACAAACAGAACATGGCTGCCCTCATTGTATCACAGGAATAAATAATCATAAACTTTTGAAGCTGTTTGCAGCTAGAAATGCTGTGTAAACTATCTAAACTTTAGATAAGATACAGTGGGATGCGCATGTTTGGGCAACGTTGTTAATCGTCATGATTTTCCTGAATAAATTGTTCGTTGTTGTGAAAAAAATGTCAATTAAATATATCATACAGTAGACACACACGGTGATATTTGAGAAGTGAAATGAAGTTCATTGGATTTACAGAAAGTGTGCAATAAGTGCAATTTAAACAAAATTAGGCAGATACATAAATTTGGGCACCACAAAAAAAGAAATTAAATTAATATTTAGTAGATCCGCCTTTTGCAGCTATTACAGCCTCTAAACGCTTCCTGTAGGTTCCAATGAGAGTCTGGATTCTAGTTGAAGGTATTTTGGACCATCCTCTTTACAAAACATCTCTAGTTCATTCAGGTTTGATGGCTTCCAAGCATGGACAGCTCTCTTTAACTCACACCACAGATTTTCAATGATATTCAGGTCTGGGGACTGAGATGGCCATTCTAGAACATTGTACTTGTTCCTCTGCATGAATGCCTTAGTGGATTTCGAGCAGTGTTTAGGGTCGTTTTCTTGTTGAAAAATCCAGCCCCGGCACAGCTTCAGCTTTGTCACTGATTTCCGGACATTGGTCTCTAGAATCTGCTAATACTGAGTGGAATCCATGCGTCCCTCAACTGTGACAAGATTCCCAGTCCCTGCACTGGCCACACAGCCCCATAGCATGATGGAACCACCACCATATATTACTGTAGGTAGCAGGTGTTTTTCTTGAAATGCGGTGTAGTTTTTCCTCCATGCATAACGCCCCTTGTTATGCCCAAATAACTCAGTTTTAGTTTCAGCAGACCACAGTACCTTATTCCAAAATGAAGCTGGCTTGCCTAAATGTGCTTTAGCATACCTCAAGCAGATCTGTTTGTGCTGTGGGTGGAGAAAAGGCTTCCTCTGCATACAGCATCTCCTTGTGTAAAGTGCACCGACTGGTTGAACGATGCACAGTGACTCCATCTGCAGCAAGATGATGTTGTAGGTCTTTGCTGCTGGTCTGTGGGTTGACTCTGACCGTTTTCACCATTCGTCGCTTCTGTCTATCCGAGATTTTTCTTGGTCTGCCACTTCGAGCCTTAACTTGAACTGAGCCTGTAGTCTTCCATTTCCTCAATATGTCCTAACTGTGGAAACAGACAGCTGAAATCTATGAGACAGCTTTCTATATCCTTCCCCTAGACCATGATGGTGAACAATCTTTGTCTTCAGGTCATTTTAGAGTTGTTTTGAGACCCCCATGTTGCTACTCTTCAGAGAAATTTAAAAGAGGAGGAAAACATACAATTGACCCCCTTATATACTCTTTCTTATAATTGGATTCACCTGTGTATGTAGGTCAGGGGTCACTGAGCTTACCAAGCCAATTTGAGTTCCAATAATTAGTTCTAAAGGTTTTGGAATCAATAAAATGACAACAGTGCCCAAATTTATGCACCTGCCTAATTTTATTTAAACAATTATTGCGCACTTTCTGTAAATGCAATACACTTCATTTTACTTCTCAAATATCACTGTGTGCGTCTCCTATATGATATATTTAACTGACATTTTTTTATCATAACAACCAATGATTTATACAGGAAAATCATGACGATTAACTTTTGCATCCTATTGTATATAGACAAGTTATTTGTTATAGTTAGTTTTTCATCTCGGATCCGCTTTAAATTTGTTAGCAGACCCCCACTTATACAGGGAGTGCAGAATTATTAGGCAAGTTGTATTTTTGAGGAATAATTTTATTATTGAACAACAACCATGTTCTCAATGAACCCAAAAAAATATTTTTGAAAGTAGTTTTTAGTTTGTTTTTAGTTTTAGCTATTTTAGGGGGATATCTGTGTGTGCAGGTGACTATTACTGTGCATAATTATTAGGCAACTTAACAAAAGACAAATATATACCCATTTCAACAATTTATTTTTACCAGTGAAACCAATATAACATCTCAACATTCACAAATATACATTTCTGACATTCAAAAACAAAACAAAAACAGATCAGTGACCAATATAGCCACCTTTCTTTGCAAGGACACTCAAAAGCCTGCCATCCATGGATTCTGTCAGTGTTTTGATCTGTTCACCATCAACATTGCGTGCAGCAGCAACCACAGCCTCCCAGACACTGTTCAGAGAGGTGTACTGCTTTCCCTCCTTGTAAATCTCACATTTTATGATGGACCACAGGTTCTCAATGGGGTTCAGATCAGGTGAACAAGGAGGCCATGTCATTAGTTTTTCTTCTTTTATACCCTTTGTTGCCAGCCACGCTGTGGAGTACTTGGACGCGTGTGATGGAGCATTGTCCTGCATGAAAATCATGTTTTTCTTGAAGGATGCAGACTTCTTCCTGTACCACTGCTTGAAGAAGGTGTCTTCCAGAAACTGGCAGTAGGACTGGGAGTTGAGCTTGACTCCATCCTCAACCCGAAAAGGCCCCACAAGCTCATCTTTGATGATACCAGCCCAAACCAGTACTCCACCTCCACCTTGCTGGCGTCTGAGTCGGACTGGAGCTCTCTGCCCTTTACCAATCCAGCCACGGGCCCATACATCTGGCCCATCAAGACTCACTCTCATTTCATCAGTCCATAAAACCTTAGAAAAATCAGTCTTGAGATATTTCTTGGCCCAGTCTTGACGTTTCAGCTTGTGTGTCTTGTTCAGTGGTGGTTGTCTTTCAGCCTTTCTTACCTTGGCCATGTCTCTGAGTATTGCACACCTTGTGCTTTTGGGCACTCCAGTGATGTTGCAGCTCTGAAATATGGCCAAACTGGTGGCAAGTGGCATCTCGACAGCTGCACGCTTGACTTCTTTCAGTTCATTGGCAGTTAATTTTGCACCTTGGTTTTTCCACACGCTTCTTGCAACCCTGTTGACTATTTTGAATGAAACGTGTGATTGTTCGATGATCATGCTTCAGAAGCTTTGCAATTTTAAGAGTGCTGCATCCCTTTGCAAGATATCTCACTATTTTTGACTTTTATGAGCCTGTCAAGTCCTTCTTTTGACCCATTTTGCCAAAGGAAAGGAAGTTGCCTAATAATTATGCACACCTGAAATAGGGTGTTGATGTCATTAGACCACACCCCTTCTCATTACAGAGATGCACATCACCTAATATGCTTAATTGGTAGTAGGCTTTCGAGCCTATACAGCTTGGAGTAAGACAACATGCATAAAGAGGATGATGTGGTCAAAATACTTATTTGCCTAATAATTCTGCACTCCCTGTACATGCATACAGCTCCATTCAGATGTTTTTGCTCCTCATCAGTGTAAGGTGCAAAAACGCTGAAACAGCTGTATGTATGCTGGATTAGTGTGGGTCTGTAAAATGTACAGGCTATGGGCACACTGCACACCAGCAGTTCTGGATGGGTGTCTGGCTTTAAGAGGCAATAGAGCATTGTACCAGGTTAACTTTACATAGAAGTTTGAACAATAATATCAATGTTTATGCTTTTTATGATGTTGATGGTATTTAAATGCCACATTTCTTTCTAGCCTTTAACAAATATTGCATCCATTCTGCTTCTAAGTTCAGTTTTGAACGAATAAATAAGATCATCCGGATTCAAAACTGCCTGCATTTAGGGGCAATAAAAGAGATGATCTGCATATTCAGCAGTGATGGATGGGAGATCTTTCTTGCTCAAGTAAAGCTGAATAATTACAAATACCTTCTGTTTTGAGCTCCTCTGAGGGACAGTTAGTGACATGACTATGGAGTCTGCAAAGTGATGCATAGAATGTCAGTGCTATACAAATAAATAATAGTATAGTGGTATTGAATACCACTACCACAGTCTATATCCATGTCACAGTGATGTACCTCAGTTTCCTGTCTGAAGATTAGAAATTACTTCCAAAAGGTCCCATAGCCACTCACAAAAACTTACAAATGCTCTACCCTTGGAGGTAGATGGTAAATTGGCAGTATACTACCAACAAGCATCAACCTGACTAACCTACATCTGTGCAACAGTCTGATCTAATGCATTTATACCAAAACATGCACGTAGTTCCCTAGAAGATTCCAGTCTATAGTAATTGCCCTCACCTTCTTGTTCTATAAGGCCCCTTTTCCACTTAATCAGTTGGTGTGCGTTAGTACGCGTTAGTATGCGTTTTTCCATAGCAGTACATTGGGAAGAAGATTTCAGTTAAAACGCGTTAAGGGACCACTCCCGCGAATCATTTCATTTTTAATAACCTCACAGTAGATACATCAAGTATACAAAAGCCTTACTGTGTAATTTTTTTATTTTCTGACATGGCCCTTTAATTTGCCATATATCACTGCAGCTTCCCTCCGTCAGTCTCTGCAGTAGCGCTGACTGACTTTTTTAACTGTAAATCCAAAGCAGGGGGAGCCTTGTCAGGTGTTAGGGGAAAAAACAGATAAAACAAATGGTTTAGCCCTGCTCTGCCTAACTGTCCAAACTGTATAGTAAAAACTCACGCGCTGCCAGTCTTCCCATCAAGAGCCAAATACATCTAAAGGACCCCCGCACGCAGGCAATGGGCTCTATTCTCAAAGACTTCCCGCATGCGGTAAAGTACATGCGGGAAGTTTGCACCCAAAATACCGTCAAGTTTGCATTCTCTAAATTTTCCGCATGTTTTTCCCGCATGCGGAAAAAGTGTGGTAAAAGTGCGGGATTCATGCGGAAAACTTTTCGCAAAAGTCGGTATTTTCCGCAATAAAAGATCAATTCTCAAAAATGTTCAGGCGCATCATTTCGTCATTAATTACCGTTTTTTATCACCTACAAGTAGTAGGTGATATATTCCGAATCCCATTGACTTTAATGAAGTGTGGAGGCTTAAGGGCTGTGCTTGCTGGACTTTTAATTTTTTTTTTAAACACTTTTTCATGCGACCTTTTTATCGCATGATTCCCGCATGAATAATGGCTGTTTCCGCATCTTTTTTCCCGCATGCGGCAAACATGCGGAAAATGTTAGTGAATGCTGAAAAAATGCGGAGTTTACCGCTGGCGGGAATTTAGCTGTAAAATTTTGCGGTACTTTTGGCTCTTTGAGAATAGAGCCCATTGAGGGAGGCAGCTGTCAGAGCAGAAACTGCTGCGCAATGAGCTGCTCTCCCTCTCCAGCCATACGAGTCTGTCAGAAAAAAAAAACCGATGGGCTGTGTGTATTGAGCCGCTCTGGCTTCAGTCACCTCGGCTCTGCCTCTCGTGACATACTTTACCAATAAGCGACTCCCCCCTCTATTCACAGAACGGCTCATTACCCGGATCATTACACACAGCCCATCACTGGTTTTTTTTCTGACACACAGACTCGTATGGCTGGAGAGGGAGAGCAGCTCATTGCGCAGCAGATTCTGCGCTGACAGCTGCCTCCCTCAATGCCTGCGTGCGGGGGTCCTTTAGATGTATTTGGCTCTTGATGGGAAGACTGGCAGCGTGTGAGTTTTTACTATACAGTTTGGACAGTTAGGCAGAGCAGGGCTAAACCATTTGTTTTATCAGTTTTTTCCCCCTAACACCTGACAAGGCTCCCCCTGCTTTGGATTTACAGTTAAAAAAGTCCGTCAGCGCTACTGCAGAGACTGACGGAGGGAAGCTACAGTGATATATGGCAAATTAAAGGGCCATGTCAGAAAATAAAAAAATGACACAGTAAGGCTTTTGTATACTTGATGTATCTACTGTGAGGTTATTAAAAATGAAATGATTCGCGGAAGTGGTCCTTTAACCACTTCAGGATTCTCGGTGCGTATATGTACGCCCCTGAATCCTGAAGTGTATTCCATGGAAACGGCCGCTCGTACGGAGGGTGTCTCCATGAACACCCTGCGAGCCGATCGGCGGCTCGCAGGGTAAATGTAAACACACGGGGAAGATCTTCCCCGGTGTTTACATGTATACGGCGCTGCTGCGCAGCAGCGCCGTAGAGGAGATCGTGATCCCCGGCCTCTGATTGGCCGGGGATCGCCGGCATCTGATAGGCTAAAGCCTATCCCATCAGGCGCAGGACGGAAATCCGTCCTGCGCCGCTCACAGGGGGAGGGAGAGGGAGGGAAGGGGAAGGAGGCCAGGAAGCGCTGCGGAGGGGGGCTTTGAAGAGCCCCCCCCCCGCAAGCGCAAGCAGCCGGCGGCGATCAGACCACCCCAGCAGGACATCCCCCTAGTGGGGAAAAAAGGGGGGGAAGTCTGATCTGCCTGGCTGCAACCTGATCTGTGCTGTGGGCTGGAGAGCCCACGCAGCACAGATCAGCACAAAATAGCATGGTACAGAAGTGGTTAAGTGTGAAAGGTGCCATTGGAAAACATGGGCATTACTTTGAAAATCAGTTTTCTTTCAGTTATAACTGAGAGCAACCGATTAAGTGTAAAAGGGCCCTAACTGTCTATTACTCATATTCACAAATGTGTTGATAAGAATTTAAGCTGGCCTACCTATATCGCTGCAAAAAAGTTCCTTTAAATAACAAATCCATCATTACTTCTATCTCTTGACGTTTTTGTTCCAGCTATGAAAAAAAAATTAATAATTAAAACAGTCTTTAGAAAAGCAAGTTCATTTTAAAGGCAAAAAAAAAATTGTATAGTGTGTGTAGCAAAGATTATATTATCAAAAATACATACAAAAAAATGTACATACCTGTTCAACTAGTTTATGTATACAACACAATTTCACAAGCAATAACATTTTAGCATGATACAAAAAAAACAGAGCCATATTATATTATAATCTACCTTTTGCCTTTTCTTGTCTATCTGCTCAAGTGTTGAGCTGGTCCTCTTCAATGACACACGTTTCTTCTCCACCATATACAGTCTTTCAGAATTATCTTTACTAATGTCCAGATTCAGAATAACTTTTATCAGGGCAGTCAGTAATTTAGCAGCTAAAGGTAATGACAAGACTCAAGGTAAGATACTAAAGATAAAACAATCACACTGAAATAGCTCGTTTACACAACCAGACCTGTCACAATCCTGAAGTGAAAACTGTATCTCAAAACATTCAGCTAGGTTACTAAAATAATATACAAATGTTTACTTTTCTTCCTCCTTTTCCACATCACAAGCTTCTTAAAAGGACATCCGAGGTGACATGTGACATGATGAGATAGACAAGTGGTTGTACAGCACATAGCACACAAATAACTATGCTGTGTTCCTTTTTTTCTTTCTCTGCCTAAAAGAGTTAAACATCAGGTATGCAAATGACCGTTTCTGTCTGGGTCAGCACTGGGTCGGACTGTAGTGTAAACCTCACTAATAAGGAATTACAGCCATAGAACACTTTCCTGGCAGTAAATAGCTTCTTAGAGCAGGGAATAGATATAAAATTATCAATGGATTATAGATTTTTAGCTCTGGCATAATTAAATGAATGTGTCATTGAGCAGACAAACTCAAACAGTAAAAAGTAAACTTAAAGGAGCTATCTGCTAAAATATGAAAAATGAGCTTTACTCACCTGGGGCTTTCTCCAGCCCCTAGTAGCCGACTGTCCCACGCCGACCGCTCCGTTCTCCATTCTCGGTGCGGAAGCCGACCCCGAGGTTGTCCGGACTGCGCCTGCGCAGTAAGCCGCGTACAATGTGGGCTTGATTGACAGCAGTGTACGCGGCTTACTGCGCAGGCGCAGTGTGGACGACCGCGGGGCCGTGGCGGCGGCGGGGAGAGGATCGGTCTGCGTGGGACAGTTGGCTGCTAGGGGCTGGAGAAAGCCCCAGGTGAGTAAAGCTCATTTTTCATACTTTAGCTGATAACTCCTTTAAATATAAAATACAATTGTTGGATATTTTTAGAAGAAGGAGGATAGATACAATTGTTTATCTCATCAGTTTATTTTCACCTCTGATGTCCTTTAATGAGAAAGCTAGCTTCACTGAGCAAAAAAAATAAGCTCTGGAGTTTAGCAAACTTTACATTCACTCTCATTTCCACCAGATTCCTCTGGAACTATTGAGCGTTTTGGCATGCAGTTTTCACAGAACAGCCTCTATACATACATTTTTATTGCCATATATAATCACACTCTGTAAGATGATTTTCCCATGGACTTGCATGGGATCTGTAACTTACTTATCCATAGAGGTAAAACAACAAGGAAATGGAATCCGGCACAATGGATACTTGGAAAGATATACTTTGGAGATAGGAAAGCTTTGGAGGATAACAATCCTGGCACGTCAGGAATTTTATATTCTTATCAGGGCTGCATGCTCAGTTTTAGTGACAATTTGCTGTGTTCCATTCAGTGTACATTTGAGTCCCTAAACCTAAAATCCTGACAATGTTTCTTCCTGTATTACTCTATCCACAGGCATCAGAGGAAAGCTGGGTAATCAGGATACATTCAACCAGGAGAAGATTCCAACCCCCAAACTTACCCGTCAGGTACTATAGCAGAGGGCACAGCCGTCTCACCCATCAGGCAACTCTAAATTATTGCCTGGAGCGCCACAGGCGGAGAGAGCGCAAAACCACCGCTACTGCAGTGTGTTTTTTATTTATTTACATTCATGCCTGCCCTACTCAGTGCCCAAGTGCTGCCTCTGCTACCGCCCCCTCTCCTCTCATTCAGAGCGAGCAGCCACACAGATTTGATCCAGCAGATCGGAGATGCTGCTTTGCTCCGCCCCTTCCTGCCTCTCTCTACTGTGCTTGACACAGTTTGAAAAAGAGAGCGGCAAGCAGGAATGAAGAGGCCAGAGAGCGGAGGAAGAAGGAGGCAGAGCTGATCCGTGATGCAGAGCCTCCAGAGGTAGATGCTGCTGGAGATGATGGGGACTCGGAGGCTCATCTATGCTGGCTGCCTAAGTGATCTTAGGCAGAGAGAGGGCAGCAAGCAAATGGCTACATCAAACCCTGCAAGGGCACAGACTGCGGGCAGCACACAGTAAGTAATTACAGGCATCTTTCACGTTACCCCTACTGATCTATCCCAGCTGCCAATCCCCATCATCAGAGAGAGAGACACAAGGCTCACTGCAAAGTTACTTCCTGCCTGCGTGATGGAGCTAATTGTTTCTCCTCTGCACTGTGATGCAGGCTGGGTGTCTGCTGGGCTCTTTTAGGGATCAGTGAAGGATGGGCATGGCTTCTGCAGAGACGTTTCTGACAGGAGTTTATCTCCTGTACTGTGGTGTCGGGTGTCACAGGAGCTGGATGACTGTCCGTGCAGGATCAGCAGAGGGATGTCCTCATGTGTAAATGTATGCTGCAACCCTGCTGTGCCCTGAATTTCACAAGTATAGCACATGAATATAATGTGATGTCTAATGAACGTTTGTGTTGATGTAGCAGTCTGTATATTTAGCACTGACAGTACACTCACTGTGCCTTATTTGTACTTACCTGGGACTTCCTTCAGCCCCATGAGGACTATAGGCGCCCTCACCATCCTCCCTAGTTGCTCTGTTGTCGCCTTCTGTAGTTTCTTAAAGGGAAGGTTCAGGGAAACGTTTAAAAAAAATAAAAATCCATATCCACTTACCTGGGGCTTCCTCCAGCCCGTGGCAGGCAGGAGGTGCCCTCGCCACCGCTCCAGAGGCTTCCGGTCGTCTTCGGTGGCCGACCCGACCTGGCCAGGCCAGCTGCCAGGTCGGGCTCTTCTGCGCTCCAAGGACGGGCTCTTCTGCGTCCCACGCGGGCGCGCTGACGTCATCGGACGTCCTCCGGGCTTTACTGCACAGGCGCAGAACTACTTTAAGTCATGGCCAGTCGTGGTGTTCTGCACATGCCCAGTCACGAGTGTGCCCCATTCTTCACCCAAGCGCAAAATACTCCCAGCCACGGCAACGTGTGACCAAGCTGCACATGCACAGAGCACTGCAACTGAAAAAGATACGTGAGGCGATGCTGGGACGAAGGAGTGGTTGATGTGGACGACGAGGAAGCTGGCGGTCCTTATGGGGTGGGAGGAAACCTCAAGTATAAATTAGGCACAGTGAACTGTCTGAGGTCCACTTTAACAACTGAGTGTCAGTGCCTGAAATGATAGAATGCATTAATTATCAATTTGCTGTGAATGCTTGAGCTTTCTAAGCTACACATAACTGTATTAAAAGTAAAGATAATCATTCCTTTGGTATGTAAAGAATGAGACTGTGTTGTTGGATGTAACATCATGCATACCTTGACGCCAGGAAACTGTACAGGAATGGGAGGAAGGCATACGCAGCATGTAAGAATGGGGCGTGTCTAAAAGTGTGGCAGGGGCATGTCTTAGTGTCCCTCTTTCCAGGCTCCAAAAGTTGGGAGGTATGGCGTGTGTGCAGCCAGCGTGTGATGCACCAGGCATTCGGGTGCCACCGCTGGCTTCAGACAGGAGACTGTGCTTCCTTGACGTGCCCCCCTGGCCCCATTCGCTTGTTTGTTGTGTGTCTCCCTCAGAGCTCCAGAGGCACAGCAGGCAGCAGGTAGTCCAGCACACTCTGTGTGTGTGGGAATAAGGACTGGTGCTGTGTGGGGTGGGGGCGCCCTGGGAGGGGGGGGCGCCACAGGTTTTCTTGCCTGGAGTGACAAAATAGCTAGAAACGCCCCTGGCAGAGGGACAGGGAAAAGCAGTCATTGTTGGTTGGTTTCTCATGAGAAAAACAATAGTAACAAGCCAGATAGACTGAAAACAACTAGTCAGTGGTGTAGCTAAGGGCTTTGGGGCCTTAGTGCGAGCTTTACATGGGTCCCCCAGCACTGTATTCATGTGGAGCCCCAAAACCTACCAAGGACAGCTGCAGTGTCAGAGAGGAATATTTAGAGTAAGGAAACAGTTTGTTGAAGGGTTACCACTATGCAATGTATATCTGGAGGTGTTCATTACCAGTATAGCACCAATGAAAAGCTAAGAAGATGAATGAAAGGGGGGCCTTAATAGGCCCCTCTGGTTAAGGGGTCCTGGTGCAGTTGCAACCTCTGCATCACCTATTACTACGCCTACAGCTAGTTGATTTTCCCAGAGATGTGACAGTCAGGAAACCTCCAAAGAAGCAGAGCAGTTCCCAAAGTTCTTTCAAGACTTGGCAGTGCCAGTAACTTTAGAGATCACATGCTCATAAAGCTGTTTTGCTCCTCTCCTAGAAAGTAATCAGTGCCACCCTTTCTTGCCACTAGAGCAGGTAAGAACATGTGATGAGGACATTGATTGGTTGCTCGGAGAGGGAGGGACATGCTTAGAATGTTGTGCACATACCTGTCAAAGTACTGGTGTGTCGGAATGCTCTAATACAGGAATCCGCCAGTCCCAAAACTAATGCAATGATGGTATTGAACAAATAACCGTCATATAAGACACTGTACTGACACTGCTGGACCAACACTGCAGTGAATTCACAGAAGTTTGCTCTAAATTTTTTTGAGTATGATCCGGGTCGGACCAGTGGATAGTCTTCATTGTCCTAAAATAAAACAGAGCTGTTAACTGGAAGGAAACGACACAGAGTCCATAACATTTCCTGATTCATGAAAACATATACTGTACTACTACCACCAACAGAACAGTGACGAGTGTAATAGCCAGCCAGAAAAAAAATCCAGTTTAACTTACCTGGTGCTTCTACTGCCCCCTGCAGACACCCTTTGCCCTCACCGTGACTTACTGATCCTCCAGTCCCACGCAGCGACCCAGTTTCATTTTCGCAACTCGACCGCGCGTCCTCGATCACCCTCCCGTTCCTGCACGTGTGCAGTACAAGAAAATATCGTACTGCGCATGCGCAGGGCGCTTCCGGGAATAGGAGCGCGATCAAGGCACAGTGGGCTTAGTCGCCGAAAACGGAACTGGGTCGCTGCGGGGAACAGGAGGATCGGTATGTCACGGTGTGGACACAGGGTGTTTGCAGTGGGCCGGTAGAGGCCCCAGTTAAGATAAACTGGATTTTTTTCCCTTTACTTTAGGTTTCCTTTAAGGAAAGTGCTCTTCAGCAATGAAATTACCTATTATAAAGTGGGACAGTCACAGTCCTATCTTTGTCCATATTTTGCATAATTTTGTGAGCATTGGTGTCTAAAAGCATGACGGCCCCTTCTTGCTATGGTGATTAGCGGGCAATTCCCGCTCGTCGCCAAATCGCTAGTGATTTTCAAAATGCTAGTGCTATACTAAATCTATGGCAGTGATCTTACTGCCGCGATTGGCGCCACTTGCAAAATGTGTTACCTGCAGCATTTCACCGCTATTCTGGAGCGATCGCTGTACGGTGCTTAATAAAGCACTGATCGTGATCACTCTGAATTGTGGAAGTGTACAGTGATTTTAACCACGCTTATCACGGTAAAATCAATTGTACAAAACGCGATTTTAAGTGTGAAGGGGCCCTGAGTGTCTCTGCTTTCTCTGCATGGAGATTGATGAAATGCCTAATTGATTAGAACATACATCACAAATGTTACCAAACTTACTATATTAACTGGCCAGGCAATGGTTAGAATCCAGGGAAATGCCATAAACTTCTTAAACTGCAAACCTGTTTCCTGTGAAAAAACACATATTGGTCATCAATGAAAACAAATACCATTTCAAGGCCCTGGGTCTCATAAAAAAACTAACGTATAGGAAGAACTTAGTGTATAGGTTGAGGTGTGTCCAGTCGATGAAATCTGGGTGACGAACCTCAGGAACCAGGAGAGGAAAAAGGAAACAGACAACACCAGGAGCTCCAGATAGTGTAGTATTTCCAAGCACCCCAAGGGTTTTTACCCTAACGGACCAGAGCAATTTTCACCTGTCAGTGCTCCTCCTTTTTATTCCCTAATAACTTTATTACTACTTATCACAAGAAAATGATCTATACCTCGTTTTTGTCGCCACCAATTAGGCTTTCTGTGGGTAGTACATTTTGCTAAGAATTTTTTTATTCTAAATGCATTTTATGGGAAAAATACAGAAATAATGGAAAAAAAAAATATTATTTCTCAGTTTTTAGCCATTATAGTTTTAAAATTAAACATTCTCCTGTGGATAAAACCAACACTTTTTATTTGCCCAGTTGTCCCGATTATTAAACCGTTTAAATTATGTCCCTATCACACTGTATGGCGACAATATATTATTTTAAAATATAGGTGTTATTTTTCTGTTTTTGTTTTTTTTAGCCATAATTAAACTCTTATGTACTAAAATTAATTTTCCCTTAGTCAACTATTTATTGATTGATTTTAAGCTAATTTTTTTTAACAAGTATTTTTTTTAAGGGGGGGGGGGGTGGAAGTGTAATTTATTTATTTTATTAATATTGTACATTTTACATAGTATGTTTGTGCTTGTGTGTAATATACTTTTTGGCCACAAGATGGCGCTAGTGAACACTTTCCCGTTAAGGAAGTGATCACTTTTTTTTTTTTGTACACTTTATTAAACTGAAACAGTTTCCTGTTTTATGAATGGAGGTGGCCGCTGTTCGCGGTCACGTCCATTCCCTTCAGGCATTGCGATTGGGTAGAGGACCGCTCGGTCCTCTTTCCGAATCACTTAACAAGGGATCCCGACAAACGGCAGCGGTAGTGGCGCGGACACGTGCGGAGAGGTGGCGGGAATGCGCGACGTATTAAAACGTCATGTTACCGTTAATAGGCTAAAGCATGATGTTTTAATACGTTACTTTGTCAGTAAATGGTTAAATAATGTGTGAACTTTTTTTTTTTTGTACACTTTATTAAACTGAAACAGTTTCCTGTTTTATGAATGAAGGTGGCCGCTGTTCGCGGTCACGTCCATTCCCTTCAGGCATTGCGATTGGGTAGAGGACCGCTCGGTCCTCTTCCCCAATCACTTAACAAGGGATCCCGACGGAAACGGCGGCGGTAGTGGCGCGGACACGTGTGGAGCGGCGGCGGGAATGCGCGACGTATTAAAACGTCATGTTACCGTTAATAGGCGTGACGTTTTAATACGTTACTTTGTCAGTAAATGGTTAAATAATGTGTGAAACAAATACTATTTACAAACCTGGGTTGCTATTAGGCAACCACAGTATTAGACAGGTGGAGAAATCCATCTCTGCACGGATTGGGTATCCTCTTCAAGATAGGTTGCTTCGCACACTAGAAAAAGGACCCCTGGATAATTGTCACAGGAAAAACCCCTGGGGGGGAGGGAGGAAACTGTACACAAAATGGAAGGAGGCACCCTGATGTAGTGTACAATGGGTAAATATGGGTAATGAAACAGTCTTACCTCAGACACGCCCAGTCAGTGCATGCAGCTGCATAAGACACTGTACTGTAGACCTGAGGAAGAGGTAGATCCTGCGAAACTTGTCTTTTCCTGTGTCCCAAAAATTATTATATTTAAAATTCCTACCTGAGTTAAAACTGTTTCTTTACCCACGTTTTCTCATTGCATACAACATTGGGATGCCTCCTACCATTTTGTGTTAGTGTATAGGAAGAGTTTAAAAGATAACGGTCATTAAATGACCCTCAAAATCAATCAAATCATCTAACAAAACCACAGTATGGTTTCTAACAACTCCGCAACAAAATTACTAAATTCTAATTTTCTGTTCATATGTGTTGTTGATGGCTGTAAACAATTCTACTCCTGAAGTATTGCTCTTCTCCACCTTTTTATGTTAGCATGTACTTTACTTTTTCTATTCATGGCTGCTGTCCCTGAAAAGCAACATATACTGCTCCAGGAGTACCTTTGACATAAAGAATATACGGTATCTCAAGCCTCCATGTACGTATTTCTTCCACTGGTCATTTTGACTGTAGCAGCTCAGCAGTGTGACTTATTGCAAAAAAATTATTCTTCCTATTTCCCCAAAGCATAGCATAGTAGCATATAGCTACGTAGTTATCTAGGCTGAAAAAGACACACTTTTAGCAAGTTCAACGTATTGAGCAAATCCTCCTGGTTTAAATGACTCCTGCACAAAAATGAATTTCCCACCCCATTCCTCCAAAAAACATGCATAACCTCCTAGGGGGAAATTACAAAATATTTCTCCCCACTCCAACACCAAGCATAAGCCCAAGTTTAAACAATTGTTTTCCCCGCCCCACTAGTACTAAATTGTATAACCAGTCCTTTAAACCAAGCATAACCTTGCAAGTACAAAGTACTATCCCTCCATGCTGTATTCCCCAGGAAACCTTGCCCCAAAGTGTACATTTTTGGATGTAGATATATATCACTTTATGGCTTCTTATATTTCCTACAAATGTGGCGATATCTCTACTTCTTTCTAGCTCAACTGGATCTTCATTCAGGGCTCTTTCACACTGGAGGCGGTTTTGGATTTTTTTAAGCGCCTGCGATTTTTCAAAATCGCCCTGAAAGCGCTTACACCATGCTATCGTATGCGCTAGTTCAGATTAGGGTGATCCGTCCGCTTTCCTCTCAGAGAAGCGCAGCCTGTACCATTTTCAGGGCGATTTTGCTACAATGGAAGGTATAGGAAAAACCCAAAAAAGCTCACAAAATCGTTTTGTGCAGCGACTGCGTTCGCGTTTTTAAGAATAAATACATTGTATTTATTGTTTTCCGGATCAAAGAGTTCACTTCCTGACTGAAGTCAGGAAGGGATAAATGGAATCGCTCTGCAAAAACGCCTACAAAAACACTTACCAAAAACGTCCAACAAATAGAAATCGCCAGGAAGGGAAATAAAATTGCTTCAAAAAACATTCAACGCAAACGCTAACGCATTGGGAACGCATTGGGAACGAGGCCTAAATGTATATTATGCAGAACACAGCAGGAGGGTTGGTAAGTTTCCTGACTACTGCAGGAGAGGGAAGTACCAAATGACAGAATACAGCCAGGAACCATCGTCGGGTGAATCTCAACTCTGGACTGCAGTACATCAGAAGAAGCCAGAAGCTCACTATTGATGAGCAGAACACCATCCTAGCATGCAAATTTCCACTGGCTCAGGAAGGTAAAACAAAATGCAGCCAGCAGCTGCCAATCAATGCTCTAACAGCTGGTTAATTAACCTACCGTTAAAGGCTTTGATTGGCTAAATTTGAATACCCTTCGGGCTCATCAATACTTGTCAGATTTGCTCTCTACTGAGAAATCCTTTTCTGGTGAACAGCTTTCATGTCTTGCAGAATAGAGGAATAATTCATGTCTTGCAGAATAGAGGAATAAACAGTAGAATATTATTTGCAGTTACTGGTGTGAAAAGCAGATCTCATCTCAGGTCACATGGGACCTACTATATACAACATTTTAGATTTAAAGCAATGTATTGTGCTGTAGGAAGCATTAACAATGGAAATGTGAAATATGACAACCTTACCTCGTCAAACTCCTCAGTGAGCTTCTGCGAAATATCTTTGTTTTTCGGATTCTGAAACAGTTCTGCTGTGACCACTCCTAAGGACATTAAATAAAAATACATATCACTTTGGGGGTAAAATCTCTCAGGATAGAAATATGAGACCTGTTGCAAAGCACGTGAACCAGAAGTAAAGATATGCATTTGAACTTATAAGCTTCTTTAGCTTCTTCCAGCCCCTCATAGTCCGACAGGTCCCTTGGAGTCATCTGGGTCCCTTGTGTTCCCCCGCTGTCAGCTCAGTTTCCTGCAACTGGTGCTACCAGTCGCACCAACTGTGTAAACGTGGTCCTGTCCACGTGCGTTCTTGTTGCCGGGAGCATCTGCACCTGCACGATTCTCAAAAGAATTAACCATGCGTGTACAGAACGTTCCTGGTGTCAGGAGCATGTGTGACATGGACTGCCCATGTGCAGTGGAGCTCCAGACTTCAAGAATTTCAGAGCTGACAAGGGACCTGCCAGACTAAGGACCTAGAAAAAGCCCCAGGTAGGTTAAAATCCCCAAATTTTCACACAGTTCAGATGTGCTTTAATGATGCAAGCTCTAGGGCAGTCATGCTTACATACTGTAGGTGGTTAGTCTGGTTGAAAAAAAGACATCTGTCAATCAAGCCCAACCAGAAGGGAAAAAAAACACACAAATAAGTAAAAAATAGGTACATTTCTGTCCTGCACCTAACATATCCCAGTTTATTCAGAGGAAGACAAAAGACTATTGCAAGGCTTGAACCAATTAAAGCGGATCCGAGATGAAACACTAACTATAACAAGTAACTTGTGTACATATCTTATCTAAAGTTTAGATAGTTTACACAGCATATCTAGCTGCAAAAGTTTAAAAAGTGTATGATTATTTATTCCTGTGATACAATGGGGGCAGCCATGTTCTTTTTGTCATATTGTCACAGGCTAAGAGCTGGAGATGGTATCAGCTTTCTTGTGTGTAAATTCAGTCCCCTCTCCTCCTCCCTCCTCCCCTCTGCCTTTGAAATCAATGGCTAGTAACCTCCTTCCTCCTGCCCAGACTGAGCTCCCATGAGCCCTTGCTATTGTCTGAAAGTGCCTTGGCACTCTGAGGGCGAGGCTTGTTTAGTTTATAGGGAATTAAAGTATTAAAACAAAAACAAAAAAGTATTTGGCTTGAGGAACGCCCTATAAACTATAGGAAAGGGACACAATTATGCAATGAGTAAAAGTTCATCTCGTATCCACTTTAACCTTTGACCACTAAAAGACAGCTCCACGCCAAGTGGCGTGGATGCGGCGGCAGCCTCAGTACCGCCTAACGCCGTTCAGTGTGCAGTCCTGGGGGCGGAGTTTGCAGGGGATCGCGCGCTCTGCTCCGTCATCAGTCTCCCAGTGGTGATCGCCGTCTATTTAGTTAGTACAGCGCTGCGATCTATGACAGCGCTGTACTGGGGTGAGCCGTGTGACTTGGCTGTCTCCCTGGGGGACACAGAAGCGATCCGCTGTGATAGGCTGACGGAGGGAGGGAAAAATAGAAATAAAATAACTAAAATAAGGCTATATATATATATATAAATAAACACTGGGGGAGCGATCAGAACCCACCAACAGAAAGCTCTGTTGGTGGGGAGAATAGGGGGGGAATCACTTGTGTGCTGACATGTACAGCCCTGCAGAGAGGCCTTAAAGCTGCAGTGGCCTATTTAGGGAAAAATGGCCTGGTCTTTTGGGAGGTTTAACACTGTGGTCCTCAAGTGGTTAAAATAGGCTACCTAATCCCGGGGGCTGAGCGGATCAGGTAGTCACAAAACCCACCACTCCCCGCCGCTCCTGTGGGCCGCATTGGCCCACTTTCATTACCTATAGGTAACGACGCTGCAAGGAGAGACTGTGTGTCTCTTGCAGCACGCAGGGAGGCGGGGGAGCGGCAGGGGGCGTTGTCAGGGAGAGAAAGCTGCCCAATAGCAGCTCTGGAAACCCTGCAGGAAGGCCCCTGGCAGGTGTTTTGAACAGGGAATCCCTCTCCCTTTTTTTTACCTCCGAGATAGCGACAAATATAGCTATAGTGTGGCGGTGGGGGGACACAGAGGCATGTCATGAAGCAGAGAACATGCCTCTGCCCCCCATCTGCCCACCTCGGGTTCTCTTCAAAGCAAACCTGTAACTTTAAGGGAGAAAAAAAATCAGATACTTATCTTGGTACAGGGAAGCCTCTGGATCCTCCAGAGGCTTCTAATGTCCTCATCCAAACCACCCCCACTGCCCAGGACCCTCTGAACGTCTGCTTACATGCTCCCATCCATGAACGAGCGCAGGCGCACTGACAGCTTGTGCAGCAGCACAGAGTCAGTCACGCATGGTGTAAAAAAACATGCACAAGCATCTCTGTGCTACTGTGCCGGCCATCAAAGTGCCTGTACAGTGTGACCACACAATGACAGGAGTGCGGCTGGAGACCCTGTGCAAGAACAGCAAGCTCAAAGGGAATGCCGAAAGCCTCTGGATTATTCAGAGGCTTCCTTCTTCCACGGTAAGTATCTCATCTACCAAGCTTTCATATTTATACATGTTTAAGCAGGCCACACCTTACGTGTCTTTCTTCCAAGCTAAATAAACCCAGTTTGTCCAACCTTTCTTGGTAAGCGAAACCTTCCATCCCCCTAATTAATTTAGTTGCCCATATTTGTTGTAGTATGTCGATGTCCTTCATATAGTGTGCTTATCCTTCTTTCATTACTTTGTGAACCACTGACCAAGCCAAACATGCAGTGTTTCAAAGTGTCAGACAGTGTCTCACCCCATCATTGGATGAATAGGGTACAAGGTCAGGGGCTTATGGCACACAAGAAACCTTTGCCTTGATTAAGTTAGGTTCTCAAATGTTGGAGGACACTAGAGAATAGTAGAGAAAATACAACACCATTACCAAAAAAAGTTGTGATCAGATGATAGGTAAATCCTTATGGCACTGGCTATAATTGATACACCAAGTGTGGTGGAACCCCACTAGACCTACCATGCAATGGTTCCGCTTACCCTAGATATCCTGGGACTGTTCCAAATATGTACACAAGTTAAACAAGCATCAGACCAGTAGGATAAAAAAAATTGTTCCTTTATGGCAGAGATATTATTTTTTATCTCTAACAGCATAAATGTAAGGATTACAAACTTCAACTTAGCTTTAGTAAGTATAGCAGAGTATTGTGATGTTGCATCTCAGTACGGCTACAGTCACGCTTAGTTGTAAATCCATCGATGGGGACGAGGGTGCTTATTCAGCGCTAGTACAGAACACTAGCAAGCATCCCACCAAAGGAGCGGAGTGGCTTAAAGGCGGTGAATTTACCGCCTGTCAGCTGCCCGTCTGAAAGAGGCCTTAGTGTGGTCAGAAATCAAGTTTATGTGAACTTTAAATCTGGAACTGGACAAGACGGGGACAATAGAGTGACTGACTCCCATCCCTAGTGCAAAAAAACAAAATATGGATGAGGTGGGCAGTATGGTGTGACTGAAGGGGAAGACCATCCTCAATATGAGAAATGAAGTCAGAGGCAGCCTGATTTTTGGGATAGCAGAAATACTGGCAGCTGTTCATGCAAGCTGTGCTAACTTCTCCACTATATTCCACAAACACATAAAAGTCAAGAAACACAGGACATGTTTATCTGCTATCTCCATGCCCCACCCTTCTCACTACGTCCATCCCCAACCTTTACCATGTTGTAATTCTGGATATTGTAGTCACCTTCCATTGTTCTACCTAGTTTCAGTGTCACATGATCACATCAGATTGCCTTACTGACTAGCTGAATTCCTGAGAAGCTGATCTACTCCTGAGCTTCAGTTCTAAGCACTTTTTGGTCACAAGAAAGACACAATACACCATTTTTCATCTTTATACCGTTACACTATTTATTTTCACTTATCAACCTGGTTGCTGTTCGAATGTGCCCTGTTTAATTCTGGATTTAGTTGGACTTTAAACCAAACACTTTTTCAATGCAGTAAAACGTTTCACACAATGATGAAAGAAAAACTCGAATTACCTTCGCATCCTGAACACTGAATATAGAAGTTAATGAGGTCGAGTAAAGCTGCATCCTTGTCTTCTTTGTAGGCTAGAATCCAGTCATCTACAACAGACTGAAGAGGAAGACCATGTTCATATGACCATGTCTGCTTCCGTAGCAAGCAGCAATTGGCTTCAGGACTGCGGATAGCCGCGGATTAAAATCTAAGCCACAGATGTGGCGTAGATTCTCACTTCCACGGTCCCGAGCCATTTAAGGACCAGTAAATCTAAAGTCAAAGTTTATATAAATTTCAAGGAATACCACTAACAGTAATAAACATAAAGATTTCAGAGCATATCCAAACAACCCCGAGGTGAAAATAAGCCGATGAGATAAACAACTTTATCTATCCTCCTACTCCTAAATGTTACTTTTTTTATATATCCCATGGTTTTATTTTATGTTTAATCTGCTCAATGGCAATCTCTCAAGAGTCCCAGAGCTAAAATCTATGAACTATTGACCTTGTTGCTCTATCCCCTGCTTTCACTAGTTGTTCTCTGTCAGGAAAAGTTTTATGGCTTTAATTCCTTATCAGTGAGGGTTACGCTATAATCTGACAAGGGTCCAACAAGAGAGAAACTGTCACTTGCATGCCTGTAGGTTAACTCTTTTAATAAAGTTTCAGCACTCTGAAACTACCAAAAAGTAAGTGAAAAAAAAGTAGTGTCAAAACGATGCTGAGTATTTTCTTGCTTGGTGGTTGCTGAAAAGGCATTTAATTGATTAGGTATGAAAATATTACCCAGAAGAAAACTTACAAGAAAAGGGAATTGACTAAGGGTCATTCTATCCAACCACTTTACATGGCAAAACACCATGGGGCCCCAACCATTTGTACTGGGGATATCATGAGTGATGAAGCAAATCTGGACTAAATTCATTAAAATGATCTGCATTTTTGGTTAGAATCTGCCCTTTTCATCTGGATTATATCAAAATATAGTCAGGGTGGCTGTAAGCTTAGTGAATTACTACTTGTGTGATTGAAGCTCCATGCTGCATCCACAGAAAGAGTTTTTATTTATAAGAATATTGAAAAGAGGTTACAAGAGGTAAAATTGGTTGGCATGTGATTCAACCAAATAAGACCTACTCATATTAAATATTTGCAGAATTAAGGTCATAAAGAAGTACCTCCTTCACAGACAAGGTTAAAAATGCTATGTCAATATTAGCAAGTGTAAAAGCACAAAACTGTCCATTACAATAAAGCTTAGTTCACACTACAAATTTCAATTACAATCGCTAAGCCCGTAGTGATTGCGTTTTTGCGATTCGTTTTTCAAAGTGATTTTTGAAGGAATGAGCGTTTTTGCACATTCCTTCAAGCTGAATCGATCTGGAAAATGCTTGTGATTTTTAATCAAATCACAACAGTGCTGTTCAACACCCTCATAGGGCCACACTGTATTAGCACTTTGCTGATTGCTGACGATCAGCAAGTTCACTGTAACCGCCCCCAGTGTGAAGCAGCCCTTAGACTTACTTGTATTGCTCTTTTTCCAATGTTAATAACTTCAAACAGCGTAACCTCTTCAGGTATTTCTCCTTCAGATATGTGACTGCCCCGTCTGGAAGAATTTCTTCTGGAGTGGTTTTCAGACTGTTTTCGACTCTTCTTTGCCTTTTGCAGACACAAGCAATTGTTATATTTTTAATTTTAATTTTTTTTAAAATCATGAAATTAAAACTAGTTACAGGCAATCAGGAGATCCAACAAGACATTGTAGAATGAATGGATAGATTGTTAATTCTGCACAAATGTGGAAACACAATTCAACCGTACAGTTGGATTGTAAGATGCGTGGCCTGATAAAACCAGTTTACAATGAGTAAGGCAGCATACACACATGCAATTTTGTTTGGTCAATCACTGAACAATTTTCCCACCTCCATGTAGTACGAGGGCCAACAGATTTTGAATTCTATGAAAAGATGGTGCAGGTAAACTTTCATACTACATGGAGGTGGTAACATTTGCCAATGATTGCCCAATGAAGATTGGATGTGTGTACCAGGTTTTAGGCAATTGATACAGAGACCCAAAAGGCTGGATCAGATGCAGTACAGTCTAGTAGGCCTAGTGCACACCGGAGCGTTTCCGCTGCGGTTTGCGATCTGCTTGCGGGTGCGGATCCGCTAGGGTAATGTATTTCAATGGGCTGGTGCACACCAGAGCGGGAGGCGTTTTGCAGAAACGCATACTCCCGGGCTGCTGCAGATTTTGGATTGCAGATGCGTTTCTCCCTTAATGTTAATTATAGGAAAACCGCAAACCGCTCTGAAAAACGACACTTCAGAGCGGTTTGCCAGGCGTTTTTGTTACAGAAGCTGTTCAGTAACCGCTTTACTGTAACAATACATGAAATCTACTATACCAAAACTGCTACACATAACCGCAAAACGCTAGCTGAAACGCTGCAGAAAAATAAGAAAAAGCGTTTCAAAATCTGCTAGCATTTTGCGGATCTGCTAGCGGTTTTTGGTGTGCACTAGGCCTAAGTGTCATAATAACACATAGGGGCCTGATTCACAAAGCGGTGCTAACAGTTAGCACACTGGTGAAAAGCCCTTTATCACGCCTAAACTCAGTTTAGGCATGATAAGTTTAGGTGTGATAAGTTTAGGCGTGATAAGTTTAGGTGTGATAAGTTTTTAGGCGTGATAAGTTTAAGCACCAACTGGGTTAGCATCGCAGTGCACAGCTGATCAAAAGTTTTGCACTAGCAAAGTCTGGTGCACTTTGCATAGAGTTTAATGGCGCTGCTTTGCATGCGGGACTTTGCGCACGATATAAACTTATCTAAACTTAGCATGCCTAAACTTATCACACCTAAACTTATCATGCCTAAACTTATCATGCCTAAACTTATCATGCCTAAACTGAGTTTAGGCATGATAAAAATGGTTATCACGCCTAAAGTCTTTAACTGGGTTATCACCGCTTTGTGAATCGAGCCCATAGAGTCAAATCTGGGCTGTACTAACAAACAACACATACTGTACACCTTTACCAATACCTTCACCTACATTGCGCAGCTGGGAGGGCACTGCGCATGACGTAGTCCTGACGTCATTCCCAGTGCGCTCCCTCCCTCCCGCGGGCGTGTGATGTAGGACACGTGCAGCGGTGCCAGCGCACTAATGCCCGACCTGGAAGAGGCTTTCGGGGGGGGCATTTAGGTAGCAAAGGAGGGGAACAGCGAAGAACGGGGGCGGTGGGGGCGGTGGGCATTGGGACAGCGTCCCATATATGCCTGCTCCCCCGTTTTTCTGTGTTTAGCTCTAGTATCCTTTTAAAGGTATTACCTGTTGGTTTCATGTCGACATATCTGCATACCTAAAGCCGCGTAACCACAGGATAAAAACTAATCAAACACACAAACAAGGGATCCCTCCAATATCGACAGGAAAAAAATGAAGCGTACGTGTTTAGAAGAACAATTCTCATGCATTTTGAATGGCAGGCATGACAAATCCCATCGGTAGATAATCATTCAGTCAGCAGTGTGTACAGAGCTATTAACAATATTTAAACAATGTGTCCATGAAGTCTACATTGCTTGTCAACTCACCAGTCAGCACATCACATCGTTCATATCACGTCGCATAGATATCATAAAAGATAGGCCATGGAACGATTGTTTCGTTGGGGGATTCACTTGATCTATCTTTCAGTGGGTACGTAGCTTAAAGGGATACTGTAGGGGGGTCGGGGGAAAATGAGTTGAACTTACCCGGGGCTTCTAATGGTCCCCCGCAGACGTCCTGTTCCCGCGCAGCCACTCACCGATGCTCCGGGCCCCGCCTCCGGCTCACTTCTGGAATTTCAGACTTTAAAAGTTGGAAGACCACTGCACCTGCGCAGTCGTGCCCTCCCTCCCGCTGACGTCACCAGAAGTGCATTGCACAGGTCCAGTATGGTCTGTGCCTGCGCAGTGCGCTCCTCGTGACGTCAGCAGGAGCGAGGACACAGCCATGCAGGCACAGTGGTTTTCCGACTTTAAAGTCAGAAATTCCAGAAGTGAACCCGGAGGCGGGGCCGGAGCATCGGTGAGTGGCTGTGCGGGCACAGGATGTCTGCGGGGGACCATTAGAAGCCCCGGGTAAGTTCAGCTCATTTTCCCCCAACCCCCCTACAGTATCCCTTTAAAACTGTACCATACCTCACTTGCAAAGGTTGGTTTATAAACACTCTCTTAGGCCCTGTTCACATTAGCAAACGCGGACGGCCGTGCGTTCGGAAAGCAACACATACGAACGCACGCCATCCGCGTTTGTATGCGTTGCGTGGCTGATCCCATTCACTGTAGTGAATGGGTGAGCCGCGCATTTCTGGCAAAAATGCATGCAGCATGTGTTCCCGGACCGCACCGGTCCGGAACGCATGCAGTGTGAACATCAGACAGTGCAGTCTTTGCACTGTCTGATGTTGTGCGTGTCGGCCTCCTGCACGAGTTCCCAAAACGTGGATGGAAACGCGTGCAGTGTGAACGGGGCCTAAGGGTAGCAAGCCAAATCATTCAAGTAGCGTGACCACTAACCTTGTCGGTTAACCAGTAGTTAAAGTGAACCAGAGGCGACATGTGTCATGATGAGATAAGCATGTGTATGTACAGTGCAAAACATATTAATAACCAGGCTGTTTTACTTGTTTTATTTTGCTGCCTGAAAGAGTTAATTTTCAGATATGGAAGTGGCACCTTCTGTCTTGTCGATACCTTTTGCGGAATATAGTAAGTCTCACTGATAGTCAAATTACAGCCATGAAAGTTTTCCTGGCAGAACTTCTGAGAGCAGGAGAGATAGACAAAGGTCAACAGTTTGTATATTTTCATTTAGGGACACTTAAAAGGCTGCCACTGAGCAGAGACAACAAAACATTCAATCTTCTTTGTAAATGTTTAAATATTAAAAAAAAAAAAAAAAAAAAACATGGGATAGCTGAAAAAAAATTTTTTTGATGAGTAGTCAGATAAATACAATTGTTTATCTCATCAGTTTATTTTCACTTTGGGTTCACTTTCAGGTACAATTTCACAGCCAGTTAGAACAAGTACTCTTTTGTGATAAAAATGACTAGTAACTTTAGTCCCTTCAACCTCTTAGCTGAAGAATGCCAAGTAGTGGTTAGTTCTAAAACTATCATTTCTATAATCTAACCTTTCTTTTTTTTAAAGTACTGTATATACTTGCATATAAGCCTAATTTGTCAGCACAAAAAAATGTGCTGAAAAGTTACCCCCTCAGCTTATTTGCGAGTCATTGGAGCAAAACAGATGGTGGAGCAGGTTTTGTTACCTGCAGGTTTTGTTACTGGCTCCCTGCTGTGTCTGTGCCCCCCGTCCCCTGCAACATGGTGTGCAGAATGTGCTGCTCAGGACTACCTGTGTCCCCTGGCTTGTGGAGCAGAGCATGCAAGCAACGTGTCAGTGGTGCAATGATCAGGGATTCTTCCTGTGTGGCAATCACCTTATATCATATCTATGACGCCATCTAGTGGGGCCTTGAGACACAGCTGTATAATCCTTAGGGCACATCTGGCTATGAGGAGGTTGGCTGAGTTGTACTAGGGGCACATCTGGCTACTTTGGAGGGGGCTTATACGTGAATCAATCACTTTTTACTGGTTTCTGAGGGAAAAGTGGGTACCTCGGCTTATACGCGAGTATATATGGTATCCGACAACTAAATCAGAAAGTGAATAAACTCCCGAGGGGCTAGGAAAGAAGGGCCTGAAACCAGCAGGCAACATGAACAAGAGCATCCTCTGCATCATTCTTTTTTTCTCATACCTGATTGAGAGTGGGACTGCAAGCACACACTCAACTGCAGTGATGAAAGGGAAGCTTTTCATGCTTTAATTCCAGTGTAAGAACATGTTTGTGCTAGGCACACAACACAGCTATTTGCTGAACACATGCATTGTACAATCCGCAAGGTCATGGTCTTTCCCATAGAAAGACAATATACTAGGTCCCTACTGCATTGCATTCTTCATCAAAAATGCAAACCCACTAGATACTTCATTCTGGCACATTTGCACTTCAACAATAACAATAATCAATGGACCTGTTTTTCAAATGCGTGAAAACACAGACCTCAACTGCATGCGTATCCTCCACTGACCGCGGGGGAGTGCAAACACAGAGAGAAAACGTGCAGGGTTGCATTCAAAATCAGCGCAAGCGCACTTAAATGCATTGTGTTTTTACAATCATATCAGCTAGTTGAAACAAATCCTAAATATATGTTCCCAGGACAGGTAAACATGCAGAACATTAAGATAGCAAAGCCTAAAAACTGTTTTTTTCAGCAAATCATTAAAGAGGCACTGTCGTGACAAATAGCAGAATGTAGTAAATCATTTAGGATATCCATGTATATTAATTATCCTGGTTTCAACATCAGAAAAACTTCCTCCATATTGGTATGAAAACCCCTCCCTCCCAGCAATACTTAGCCTGGGCTGTTTATCTTTGCAGAATTCTCTTCCCCCAGAGCATTCTGGGAGACCAAGTAGTATTCGTACTCGCTTTGGAACACTGAGTATTCAAACAGTCCACATCGATGCACCTGAGGGCAAGCCTGAGGGCAAACACTGACTAAATAATATACAAATGAATGCTGTATTGTAAAAAAAATAAGCAATTTTATTTATTATGTTATGTGCACTACAGTTCCTCTTTAAGGAAAGAGAGCCTAAATATCTTTTCACAGGAAATGTAATCTTGCAAAACATTTAGGAAATAAAGTCTAAATGTCTTTCCTCTGGAAAAGTAAACTCGCAGAACATCAAAGAATCCATTAGATTGCTCAAGTAACCACAAGAAAGTAGAGAGATAAAGGGTTGTACCTGCAAAGTTCTCTGTTTGGCCCGGATATGCATTGTCAGTACCTTGTAAATAAAGAGCAACAAGGAACACAACAATGCTGTGGAAGCAAGACAGATGTAGACAAGACAAAAGGTTGAGATGAAAATGTAAGTCTTGATAAAGGCACATATTTCAGAAATATTAAACATATTTTAAAGGTGAAATCAATATAAGACATAAGCAAGGTTCACAAAGTACTTCATCCACAATTCAGTAGCTTTACAAGTGCCAAGCAACTAGCTAAAGATCATCATACACTACTCCATCTGGCAAACGATCAATACCTACCACTCATTCCTAAATCCGATCTCAGCAGAGCTCTAATCTGATATTGTTCATGCTGCTGCCACTGCTAGTTTTATGTTGCTAGATGTACAAAATGACTGAGAACCAAATGAAAATGATCAAATTGAACATCTAACTTGAGAAGTTTAAAACAGTATGAGGACTAAGTCAGAGAATATATGTCACTGCTTGAATCTATGAGGACATTTCGGCAGAACTACCAGGGTTGCAAGGAATGATGGGGTCAATAAAGTGCAACTGGCACCTCACTGTGGACTATTGTGGTTTGGAAAAGTTTCATCAACACACACAGAACAGTTGTCTTAAGCCATTAATTTATCAGCTCTGCAGTCATCATTTAACAACTGATCCATAGAAGGAACTCGAATAGTAGTAACTGTCTCAGCAATTGCTTCTATCATCGCAATGAAGATAAGCAACAGGAGTTATATGTAGACAGCACAGGTAAAGACTCACTCTCACTACGGAATAATAAGAATAAGCTCATAACCTAATATGCCTACCATAGTTATAGTTTAATAGCTTAACCACGGTCTAAGTACAATGAGCCTACTAGTATATTTTTGAGGTACACAAGGAAACCACAATCTCTAGGTAATCCAATGTACAAAGGGATTACATGCAGTATAAACTTCATGCAGATAGATCGTGTCCTTGCAGGAATCAAACTTGGAACTCAAGCACTACAAGGCAAGATTGCTTTAAAATCATTAAAGTTGAATCCCTGAAGGTTCTAAATGGAGAACTGTAAAATTCTATCTCCTGATTGAATGCTACCTTGAAAGTAATTTTTATGTCTCTCTGTCAGAATATGACAGTGAATGAGACAGGCATGACTTGCAGTTCAAAGTTACAAACAGCAGTTTCTGCAAAGTACCAGTTTCTATAAAACACATGGTGGCAGCTACTAGTGTGTGCATAAAAGGGTTAGCTTGTTTAGCTGACCGTGCTCAGTGACATTTCCCCTTAACTGGCTTGCATTTAAACCATTTAAATTGTTGTAGTGCACTGGCCAAGAGCGTTATTTATCCCACCCCAACCCCTGCTATGTAGCGCTGTGTGTATGCTATTAGCCCTCCCCCACTCACATAGTAGCAGAACGTGTCACTAGCTGTGAGGCTAGCAATGCTTCTGTGCTGCCTTGGCCCTGCAATGTCGTCCAAGGGATCGAGTCCTGATTACTGCCAGGGGACATGCCTATGAGTGTATGAGGCTTTACGGGACAGTTTTCACATCTGGTGACATTGGTGGGACAGATGTGACAACTGACCTCTCAGCCCTTTTCTGCTCAGATACTTTCCAACACGTGAAGACTCTTGAATTTTATTGTTCAATTATTCAATGAATTTTAGTCTCCCAAAAGTCTTATGCTGGGCATACATAGCTCGATTTTGCCGCTCGATTTTCCTGCTCAATTGATTCCCTGCTCGATTCCACAGGTTGATTCTCTTATCTTCCACTTGTTTTTCTTATCTTTGTCCATTTACTTCACTGCAGAATCGAGCAGCGAATTGATCAGGCAGGAGATTAGATTAGACAAGTTGGAAATGATCTATCGAGCTATCTTAATGGCTCAGAATCGAGCCGTGTGTTCCCAGCATAAAACTGGTTTGTGAATAGGCCTCAATTAAGAATTCCCTGCGATATACAGTAAGCCCCTTCTAAGCTATCTGAAGGTGTCAATTTCCATTAGGTTTGGGGATAGAGAAGGCTAGGACTTGGTAAGTAGTGTGAATTCCTGTAGTAAGCTGCCTCTAAAGGGGAACGCCGGCATTATAGTTGTGAGCTTTTAATTACTATCATCATACCTCCCCTCCAAAGCCAAACATATAACATCACAATCACCTACCGAGGTACTTGATGGTTCCAAAAATCCATTTTCCTTGGTGGTGCTAGGAAGAGAATTTATGTGCGTATTCTCTCTGTAATGAAATATTAACATTAAATCTCAGTAACATAATAGTTTCTATAAATACTATCAAGAAGAAATGTTCTGCCTTTGCTTTTATCATCATAAAGTCATTAGATAATGTTCACAAATACAAAGCATGAGTTTGAACTGTACCCACAACTTATTTATATAGTAATTAGAATGGTTAGAACCACACTATCCATTATTGTTGCAACTATGAGATGGATAGGAAGTGAATGCAATGTCTATATCAAACACTAACAGCATGTTGGACTCTTGCTTTGATTGTATGATAATTGATGTTGTACTGTACCATGAAATTGCTGTGATTTGTTGTACGACCTGTATTTATACTCAATAAACAGTGTTTTGTTGATTAAAAACCCTCCCAAAAAATAGTCAGACAGCCTCCGCTCAGCACAATTCTTGCCTTGACCGTGCTGTGGATGATCAACATTTATAATGCGTTTCGGTGCATTCAGGGCCGGCGCTACCATAGAGGCAAAGGGGGCAATAGCCCCAGGGTCCCAGAGCTTATAGGGGCCCCCAGTGGCTACAAAAGGGAAAAAAATTTCAAATCGACCTTATAGTTTTTGAGAAAATCGATTTTAAAGTTTCAAAGGAAAAAAAATACACATTTAAAAAAACCTGCCGAATTTAATGGTTAATAGCAAATCCACCTTAAATGCTAGAGACCCTAAATTTGCAGGATATGTTAAGGAGATCATTGGGAATAAGATGAAAAAACAATTTTTCAAAAAGACCTTATAGTTTTTGAGAAAATCGATTTTTAAGTTTCGAAGGAAAAAAGTATACTTTTAAATGCGGTAAATGTCACTTTTAGAAGCAAACCTAATGGTAGTGTAATTTTACATGCATCAAAAGAAAGACAATAAATTTCCTGACGGGGTTTCCTGGGGGTCCATACGCAGCAGCAGCCCTTTGGCCAGGGATCGCTATACAGCCGCAATATGGCTGCATAAAAATCCCTGGCATTTTTTCCTATTTTCCCATTTTTTTTTTTAGGTTCAGAGTGTGGGAATTTTTTTTAAATTGTTATTTTTAACCCCTTGTCCCCCATGCAGGCTGGGGTAGCCAGAATGTGGAGCTCCGACCGATTGGGGCTTCACACCCTGACTATACCAGCTGCAAAAAAGGTCCCTTAATGCCGATTTTTGTTCCGGGGTATGTGTTGGGGGAGCCACCCAGGTTTATTTTGCCCTGGGGCCCCATTGTTGCTTAAACCGGCCCTGTGTGTATTCCCCCCATTTACAGATTTCTGCATGTTGTCTATTGCTGGTATTTCTCAACAGAGACCCTATTCACAAAACAACAGAAAGAGCAGAATCATTGGGGCTCAAGGTAAAAAGTACAAATGAACTAACAGGGAATAACAATAATAATAATAATAATATAGAGGCCGACAGTTGTTTCCTTTTAAACAATGCAGATTGCCTGGCTGTCCTGCTAAAGGTGGCCACACATCTGTTGATTTTGCAGGCCAATCAAAAATCGGTGCTGCAACAAGCATGCACAATCCACGATTTTCAACAATTTGGTCTGAAATTGGTTGATTGTATCAATTGGACATGCTGGGAAATCTATCTCAGGCTGACGTGGTCAATCGTGTGCACAATGGTAACGGCATGCAATATCACGATGGAACCCCCAGCCGCTGCCCCCCCCAATGTTAAATGTACCCCCAGTGCCCATGCATGTAAATACTTTACCTGTCTGCTCTTCCCGAGTGTCAGCCATACTTCTGCATTCACCTTTCACTTGACTTCTATAGTCACATTGGACATGAAGGTACGGTAGTACGGTAATGACTCGGCAGGCACTTGGGTGCAGCAGACAGGTAAAGCACGGACACCAGAGGGAAATTTGACATTTGGGGGGACAGTGGCTAGGGGTGGCGAGGCAGCGTCTCAAGGCCAATTCCTGAGAGATTGTATGTTGTATGTCAATTGGGAATCAGCCTGCGGTGTATGGGCAGTCATCAGATCTCTCCGATCAGAGAGAGTTCTGTCTCTTGGTTGACTACCCTTAAGTCTCTGTTTCTAATTCTCTTAGCCATAGACCCTGAATAAACATGTAGATCAGACTGGATTAGCTACATGCTGGTTTCAGATGTGCAATTTAGACACTACTGCAGCCAAAGGGATCAGCAGGATGTGAGGCAACTGGTGTTGCTTAAAAGGAAATAAATATGGCAGTCTCCATATCCCTCTCAGTCCAGGTGTACTATAAACAATATCTGCAGTAAACAGTTGCAGTGATTAAAACTAAACTCAATGGATTGTTTTGTTTTTGTTTTTTTGTGAACAAAGGTTGAGCTTCCCTTTAAAGGTAATAAATCTACCTACTTGGGGCTTCCTCTAGCCCCTGGCAGCCACTGCACCTTGCTGCTCTGAGACTGTTTGACGGCAAAACGTCAATTTCACGGCAGCGCTGTACTGGGGACAGCCGTGCGGCTGTCCCCCTGGGGCACAAGAGAGCGATCAGCTCTCATAGGCTGAAGCCTATGACAGCCAATCGCCGTGATTGGCTGACGGGGGTGGGGCAGAGGGAGAAAAAAAAATGTTTATTTATTTTAAAAAATTACAATAAATATTTGTAAAAATAAATAAATCAACAACTGGGGGGCGATCAGACCCCACCAACAGAAAGCTCTGTTGGTGGGGAGAAGGGGGGGGGGGGAAATCACTAGTGTGCTGTGTTGTGCGGCCCTGCAGCTTGGCCTTAAAGCTGCAGTGGCCTATTTTTTAAAAAATAGCCTGGTCTTTAGGGGGATTTAGCACTGTGGTCCTCAAGTGGTTAACTCCTCGGACATTCCCTTTAAAGAGACACTGAAGCGAAAAAAAAAATGATGATATTATGATTTGTATGTGTAGCACAGCTAAGAAATAAAACATTAAGATCAGATACATCAGTGTAATTGTTTCCAGTACAGGAAGAGTTGAGAAACTCCAGTTGTTATCTCTATGCAAACAAGCCATTAAGCTCTCCGACTAAGTTAGTCGTGGAGCTGTTATCTGACTTTTATTATCTCAACTGTTCCTGGACTATTTACTTTTCCTCTGCAAGAGGAGCGGTCATTACTTCACAGACTGCTCTGAAAGAATCATTTTGAATGCTGAGTGTTGTGTAATCTGCACATATTATAGTATGTTAGAAAAAACACTATATACCTGAAAATAAAAGTATGAGAATATTTTCTTTGCTGCTAATCTTCTAGTAATTATTCATAGTGCACAACCAAATCATTATATCATATTTTTTTTTCGCTTCAGTGTCTCTTTAAGTGAGGTGTACTAGGTGTGGATGGAAAGATAAATAATCCGAACCCAAACATTTGCATAGCGCTTTTCTCCAGATGGACTCAAAGCACTCAAGAGCTGCAGGCACTAAGTGAACGCTCAAGAGGCCAGCCTGCAGTGCCAGGGAGTCTTATTATCTACTGAATAGGTACTGGTCCTAGCCAGGAATCAAACCCTGGTCTCCCATGTCAAAAGTGGTGCTTTCAACCAGTACACTATCCAGATTTAAGTTGTAAGGATTGAAGGGTTGGATGATTTTTCACCTCTGGGAAGGAGTGCACATTATAACTCAGAAAAAAATCCTGCTTTCTATCGTATAGCCATCACACACAGATCCCTGTTTTCATCACACTCACACTGTGCTCTATAATTACATGCTCTCTGGAATCTCATGGACAAATCCCTCTTACTTCTGTCACTCTTGTTCTACTTCTTTGTGTATTTTCTGTAAGTCCTGGATAATCGTCTTCTACCAACAGAAAAACAAACACAAACTTACTTTTGACAAAGGTCTTCAGCTACACTTGTTACAGTTATCATATCTTCTGTGGGGTGCCATGAGTGTAGGGAAAAATTCAGTTTCGTTCTTCATATGCACTTTCCTGAAGAAGTGAAGATTTATACATTCATTTAACAATAGTAACAGTCAGATATACATGTGTTTTATTTCAAAATATTGATTATCATTTTATAGATTCAAGAGCAGTGATAACTGGCAACTGAAATTAAAATAGAAACCCAACCAACTTTTCTATTAGTGTAAAATAGCCTTGGATCTAGTTTAAACCCAAAATTAAAGAAAGCAAATTCAATTAATTCAATTAACAATAAAGTTGGTAAGTAAAAATAACAGCACACAGAATCCAACTGTCAGCCAGGAGGTGGAGATAAATACTAACATGCATGTGGGAAGGGGGGGGGGGGGGGGGGGACAAGCAAATAGGTGAAATGAGTCATCTACAGTATTTATAAAACAAGGTCTACCTGCAAAATTGTGTCCATCTCAGTGCCCAGGAGATGGGAGTAACTAACTCACACATTTAGGAAGGAGAGGGGGGAGGTAGGACCTGGAAGGGACTTATGGTAGAATGTTGGAGCCCCGAGCGTAGGTCGGGCTTACCGCCAGTTAAGTATGGCTGCCACCTGAGGAAAAAAGCTATTCCTGTGTCTAGAGGCTTTAGTTGCGATTGACCGGAATCTTACTCCTGAAGGCATGAGATGGAAAATGGAGTGAACTGAGTGAGAGGGGTAAGAGGCAATTTTGGTCGCTCTCTTTCTGCACCTGCTAGCGTAAAGATCCTGCAGGGAAGGTACCGGTAAGCTACAGCCAATTATCCTTTCCGCTGTTCGGATGATGCGCTGCAGCCTACATAGGTAAAAAGTAATTTATGGCTCATTTTACACTGGAAGAAACATGCTTCTTATTTGTATGTGTTTACATTTATTTTAAATTTTAAGATTTTCGTGACAGTAGTTCTTTAAGCTGAATACTCACCACCTGATGGGTCCAGTGACGTCCTCTTGACCACAAGCATTCAGTGATTCCTCTTCCTGCTCACAAAGTCAAAACACAGACGCGATCTGGAAATCAAGCGATAGCGGTGCTTTGCACGGAGTCGTCGGGGATCTTAAAGATCCGATCTGCCGTAACAGTCATTATTGGCGCACATTGCTAAACATCGTTTGTGTAAATGCGCGCCTGCACCCACGTTGCAAGATCGCGGAAATCACTGGTCATTGGAAGAATCGCCAGGAAAATCACGTGGTGAGTACAGGTCTTTAGGTGTTTACCAGAGCAGTTAAGGGCAGATGGGACTGTTTCCCATTTGATTGAATTAGAGCGTTCAAGGAGGGGTTTGTTATGGGTTTGTAAAACACTGCGGTAGATCTGGCTTTTTTGCCTTGATAGGTACCTATCTTTAAACGTTTTCTGCAAACACCTAGGAGGTTGGAGGAGGTCTCTGAGCTGCAACTTCAACACTTTACAACTGTTCATGTGACCTTAGCTTCATAAGCCTCAGTTGCAGCTCCACCTCCAATAATATAATAGTGTAAATTCACATTAGCACATGTGCTGGCGTCCATTTCCAAAATCTACCCTAAGGGCAGCGATTCCTAGGGCGATTACAAACGCTTTTGCTCTGTTTTTGAGAGCTCTACAGTGCTTCCAATTAGTGTTTCGTTATTTTTTTTTTTTTTTTTAAATAAACTGTATTATACTTACCAGGTGTCCCGATGTCTGGCTTCTGTCCATCGCCCCGCCACCTAAAGGAAGAAGTTATAGGTGCTTCTCTACGGCCAATCAGAAAAGCTCTTGTGACCTCTTCTGCTAGTGGGTTCGCACCATTTACATATATTGACAAAGATTTTTTGGGGAATTGCTGGTGATTGTTGGTGATCCATAAATGCTGCCAAAAATCGCCCTAGTGGGTCCCAGCCCTCAGGCTAATTTAAACTGACCTTTCCCAGCTTTTAAAAGCTGTGTTCTAAAAAACGAAAACACTCATGTCATGTGCAACCTCCATTTATATTTATGTGGCAGTATGTGCATGGGGTGACTTTGGTCTCATGTTTTCAGGCGTTCAGCAACAGTGAAAAAGAAAGAAAAGAATCACTACTATAGTAAATCAGCCAACACTTAGTGTCGTCCCAGCAGAATTCCAGCCAGGAGATATTCTCACTCAGTAACTGCTATTGAAGATATGATAAGCTATGGCTGTGCTCTGAGCTGTGGCGCCGGATCAAGCTTAACCACTTGTGGACCGTAGGCTTACACCTTCCTAGTGACCAGGCTATTTTTTACAATTCAGGCCACTGCAGCTTTAAGGACTCACTGCAGGGCCGTACAACTCAGCACACAAGTTCCTTCTCTGAACATCAGCCTATGACAGCCGATCGCTCCTGTGCCTCCCCAGGGGACAGCCGAGTGACATCTGTCCCCAGTACAGCGCTGCCTTAGATTGCAGTGCCGTACATTGTAAATAGACATCGCTTTTGCAATCTAACAGTCTCCAAGCGGCGGGAGACTGATGACAAGCGGAGATGTGTACGCAACGGCGCGCGCGCGATCTCCTGTAAAACCATGCCCCAGGACTTTACACCAATATGCTTAGAGCAATCTTGGGGCTGTCACCATGTTCACGCCAATCGGCATGGAGCCATCGGCAAGTAGTTAAGGTCTGGTTCACACGGACGCTTTTGTGATGTTAAACGTGGAGTTTCGGGCACGACTTTTTGGGGATTTACCGCTGTCCCATTCAAGTAAATGGGAGGGTGTAGAGCTGGCTTTTGCAGGCTTTTGTGAACGCCTGGCAGTTGATCCCAGTGATGCGTCTCGTCTCAAAAGCAACTTGTTGTTTCAGAATCGGTAAAGGACGTAAAACTAGTGTAGGGATCCTAAACGCTAGTCTTGAAGGCTTCCCAAAATCCTTCAAAAGCTAGCAGTTAATTGCCAGCGTTTGAACGCAGCATCTGCCAAAAGCTTGCCAGACGTCCGTGTGACCCAGCCCTAAGGTAGCCATACACCTAGCGGTGATGGGCAGATTCGACCAAGAGACAAATCTCTCTTAATCGAATCTGATTAGAGAGAGATCTGCCAGCTGCCCATATACTGCAGTCAGATTCCCGATCAATTTCATACTGAAATCGATCTGGAATCGTCCTTGTGACGCCGCATCTCACCGCCCCCCCCCCCCACACGCTGTCCTCCTAATAATAAGTGTCCCCCGGTATTCAGTGCATGTTATTCATTACCTGTCCATGACCTCCGCTTGTCCCCCGCTGCTTCTGGGATTCTCCATACACGTGCACTATGTGGTGGTTGACTAGTAACGTGGCAGCATGTGTGACGTCTTATGTCACACACATAGGTCCTAAGGAAACCACATGGGGCGCGCGTGTATGGATAGCGGAGTGAGCCCAGAGCAGCACAGAACAAGTGGAGGCTGCGGACAGGTAATGTATAACATGCACCAGGAGGGGGGGGGGGGGTGTTGGCATTTAAATTAGGAAAGGACAGCGTTGGGGTTTTCATCACGTTCGTTGATCGTCCTGAAATGGTACGCAGTTACCGCCCAGCATGCGATTGAATAAGTTGGCCCTACATTGTCGGTCAGGCATGCACTTGGCGGTACCGATTTTCATTCCGATTCGATTATAATAATTGAATTGGATGGTCAATCAACCGCCAAGTCGCCTGATGTATGGCTACCTTAACAAAAGGAAAGTGGAAGATATTAAACATTGCTTTGTTGATCCCATTACATTTCAACTAGTTTAAAAATAAAGAAAAAATGTTATTGTTTGGTGCAAGCTTTCCCATGGACTCTGGTACACAAACCTATACTGTTCTTAGACCAAGCCAAAGCACATCTCCTGTTTAGAGGCGAGTCCATACTACGGTACTACCTGTATTAGTGCCATGCTGGTGAACCTACACAGATACAAAGTTTACATTGTCAAAAACTTAGCTTAAACGTTGGTTTTCCTGCAGCTACTGTGCACACAATGAAACACTGCACACTGCTTACAGTTTTCCCTATCTCTGTTGGCAATAAACACTCATAAAAGCCTTTACTGCCAGCATCCCAAACCACCTTTCCTGTACACGAGTAATGCTGGCAACAGGAAACATGGCGACTTAAAGGTCTCGTTGCTGCATGCAAGGGTTAAGCTGTGGCTCCTCCCCTGCCATCAGAAGTTGCTATAATGGATTCCCCTACCAGGGGAGAGGAGAGAAAAGGGGAAAAGTAGTGAAGAGAGAGGGGGGGGGAGAAGCTGAATGAGGGGGAAGAAGATGTTTGCCTCATTAGGATTGCACTTTTATTTAGCTTTCCTGTATGACAAGAAGACACAGACACCAAGCACTAGGGGAAAGGGGGGGGGGGAGGTGAATGAGGGTGAGAGGAGGAGTGGTGAGAGACTGAGAATAGCCTGAGATGGAGCAGAGCTTATCTGTATTGCAGTCCCACATCACACAGCTACTTGCCTATAATATGACTCCTGTCCCTACTATTCTCTCACACAAGGCTGCAAGCAGCCATTCTGGAGTCTAGGAACAGTTGCAAACTTTTCATTCATCCCCTGTAATACCTTACATAGCTGTGCACATGCAATCTTTACAAGCATGGAGAGCAGACAGATTTATTTCTATGGAATCCTGCAGAAGGCAAGCCTCTGCTCTGCATAATGCTGTGCACATTCACCAACTTGCCTGCCTTCTAATTGCACTTTTATTTACCCCATGCTAGAGGTTCACGAAAAAACCTGAATACACCAGGCACTGCACTGGCCTGTAAATCTCCCCCCTTCCATCCCCAGCCAATCGGTGCCTACAGGGGATGCTGTCTTCTGCCCCCAGCACAGTATACTGTCTGTGTTTACAAACAAACGTAAAGACTATTGTTTACCTGTCCGAAGGAAGTGACAGCTCGGCCAGCAGCAGACACGCCTCCCGCACTGCTGCTGCTCGCAATGCCTGATTGTTAGGGGCTGTGATTAGTCTATAGCCCGCCCCTCATTCTTCCTGCCTCCCCTGGCCTGGTCCAGCTACAGGACGCGACAGCAGCCAATCCAGCCAAGGCTTCCTAACAAGAACATGCAGCTGCAGCCCTGGCTGTCTGGAATGTGTGTGTGGGCCGGGCATCAATCCGGGCGGCCACTGTATATAGCTTTATGTACACACAGGCACAGGAAAGCACTGCTCAGATTTCTTTTCCTGCAATATTGCGTATAGTCTTCCTGTTTCTAAGGTAGCTTGGAAGCTGTCGCTTTTTTGTTTCTTAACAGTTATTTAATTAAAGTGTACCTGAGATAGGTTAAAACATATATATATATATATATATATATATATATATATATATATATATATATATATATATATATATAGGGCTTTCTCTGGCTCCAGGCTGTGAGTCGGAGGAGTACTGTGTGGGAGCGTTCAGCCTGGAGGGGGCTGGAGGAAGTCCAAAGTATGTATATTTTGTTTTTTTAACACAATCTCAGGTTCCCTTCAGGGCTGGTTCACACTGGGCGCTTTTTCAGCACTTTGCTGATCGCCGGCAATCTGCTAAGCGCTGCTACTAATGTATCCCTATGGCTACATTCACACTGTGGCATATGCGATTTCAATCAATCGCAAATGCGCTGCATGCAGCTTCTTAAGGGCGATTGCACTGTGATTCTCGTTCTATTGACGGGAATCACAAGCGCAAATCATGCTGAATCACGAGATATTGCCTGCAAACAGCGGTGCACCAAGCGCCGAGTGTGAACTAGCCCTTAAACCAAGCCTCAAGTGAGTGAACTCACTTCAGATTAGATTCATACCTGTGTAGCGAGAGAGGCTCTGAGTACCATATAGCTTTCCCAGTTCTTGGTCTATCCCGTCCTAGCACCATCCTCCCGTGCCCGGCTGTGTCTTAGGCTCTCCTCAGGTACATCCATACTGCACATGCATAAGCCTGGCTCATGCGCTCAGTACTGATGCACTTGTTTTTGTAAGTACTTGGGGACAGGAGTACTTCCAAGGGCTGTCTGAGGAGTGCCAAAAGGGTTATTCAACCTAAGGGCTTGTTCACACTAGGGGCCTGATTCACAAAGCGGTGCTAACAGTTAGCACCCTGGTGAAAAGCCCTTTATCACGCCTAAACTCAGTTTAGGCATGATAAGTTTAGGTGTGCTAAGTTTAGGTGTGATAAGTTTAGGCATGATAAGTTTAGGTGTGATAAGTTTAGGCATGATAAGTTTAAGCACCAACTGCGTTAGCACCGCAGTGCACAGCTGATCAAAAGTTTTGCGCTAGCAAAGTCTGGTGCACTTCGCATAGAGTTTAATGGCGCTGCTTTGCGTGCGGGACTTTGCACGCTATCTACACTTATCTAAACTTAGCATGCCTAAACTTATCACACCTAAACTTATCACACCTAAACTTATCACGCCTAAACTGGCTTTTCACCAGTGTGGTGCAAAGGTTATCATGCCTAAAGTCTTTTAGGCGTGATAACTGAGTTATCACCGCTTTGTGAATCAGGCCCTAGGGCTGCTCAAATCCAGATCCGGGAGATACCCGGATAGTTGCTATCCGGATATCTCCCAGTTACCTGTGCGGGGTGGGCAGGGGGGTCAATCTTACCTGTCTGACGTCTTCTTTGGTCTGTCCCTCGGCGCCTCCCACGATGCGCTCCAGGCACGTCACGTGATTACAAACACTTCCTCCTTCAACCCAGAAGAAGGAAGTGTTTGTAATCACGTGACCGCCGCTTGGACCGCATCGCGGGAGGCGCCGAGGGACGGACCGAAGAAGACGTCAGACAGGTAAGATTGATGGCCCACCCCACACAGGTAACTGGGAGATATCTGGATAGAACTATCCGAATGTCTCCCGGATCCGGATTTGAGCAGCCCTGGTTCACACTATGAGCGTTTGCGGATTTTTTTATGCACTGACGATTTTAGAAATCGCTTTAAAAGCGCTTGTGCAAAGATTCCCTATGAGAGTGTTCACATACTGTATGAGCGGTTCGATTCCGTTCAGTTTGCCTACTGAAAAATCTTTTCTCTTCCTGGTATACTTTCTGAAGATAATCACAGGCGGCAACATCATTAGTATTGGCAGAGGATCACTGTAGAATGTCCTTACTGTGAATTCTATGCACTGAGGGAGAACTGCTTGCTTGGAAGTTGGAAACAGACGTATTTCCTACAATGGGCTCTATTCACAAAACCATGTGCGATAACTCTTTTTTAGGTGAATAATTACCTCCAGTGATAATTACTGATTTTTTGGGTATTCACTAGAAATAAAGGGCTCTATTCACAATGCCTTACCGCATGCGTTAAAATAGTATGTGCAAATTATCACCCAAAAGATCACCATTGTGTAATTCTCAAAGATTTATCTCCTTAATTTTCCGCATGCGGTAAAAGTGCGGTAACAAGTGACTACATTTCCTCCACTTTTAAATTCTTAATTGAATAAATGTGCGGATAAGTGGTAATAAATGAGGATTTTTATTACCTATAGAGGGTAGGTGATAATTTTCACTTCTCTGCTGTTGCAGTCTAACATGAAGCCTTTCAAGCTTTGTTTATTTGCGTTCATGCCAATTGTACGTAGAAAGAGACAGAAAACTGGTGTGCCTAATGTCAAGGTGCACTTTCCGACCTCGTACAGTCTTTTAGATGATTTTATAGATGCCGAGGAGGAAATTCCTCTCTGCTCCAAAAGATAAGCAACAGCATAATAACCTTTAAAGAAAAAAATATTTATTTGTTACAGCTGATACAAATCCTGCAATAAATCTCCAGTGTGTGTACTTCCTGCTTTATTGGAAGCAGACATAGGATGAACATCCTGTGTTTACAAATTAGCTTCTCTGCTGAGGCAGCCAGCTGGCACAGCTGAGAGTTAAAATTACACTTGTGATTATTTACATGTGAGGGGGGATTAATCAGGCTAAACTCTCTATATACATACAGGGTGCATTTCTATATGTTTTCCTTCCGTCCTTGAGTTGAAGTCTAGCTTTGTGACAGGCTTTCCTGGGTCGTCTCTGTGGAATGGGTGGCAAGCATATGGGCTGCCCTACAGTGATCAAAAAAGCTTTATTTCCGGCATTTATTAACCGACCAAGTACCGCAAAGTTACCGACCATTTAATACACTTACCGCAACATTACCAAACGATTACCGACCGTTTTACCACACTTTTATCGAACATTTATCACACTCTGTAAATTTTTAGTGAATACTCAGAAAAGTCGGTAATTATCACTTGAGGTAATTTTCCGACCAAAAAAGTGTTACCGCACATGTTATTGTGAATAGAGCCCAATGCAACAAGGATCACAGACAGAAAACTGTCAGGACCATGGTCATGACATCACTCTGTGGGAGGGGTTTCATCAAAATATCAATATAGCCATACAGACCCCCCTGATGATCTGTTCGCGAAAAGGAAAAGATTTCTCGTGGGAAAGGGAGTATCAGCTACTGATTGGGATGAAGTTCAATCCTTGGTTAAAGTTCCATTTTAAACTGCTTTTGTTTTATAATTTTGGGGCGCCTCCAGTTGTGTTCTTTCTTGCTTTGTTACTCCTGTTGGGATGGGGAGGGTGTTGAAATTGATACTTGCATTATAGGGTTCTCTTTTTGGAGCAGCAACCACACCTATACCAAGGCTGAGTGGGGACGGTACTTCCCCACATGCTATCTTGAGTGGTTGCTTGTATGAAGTGGTGGCTTGTATGAACCTGGTGAAGTGGCCATTCAGGGCTATCTTGGTTGAGAATCTAATGTGTGATAACCCCCCCCCCCCACTGTCCATGAACTGATAACTCACTGCACCCCATCCTATCCCATGTCCCCCATTCCCCCTGCTTTGGCAATGTCTGTATTGAAGCTTGGTCATGCCAATAAAGCTATCTTTGATTTGATAAGTTAGAGAAAGGTCTGGAGCACCAGATCAACTTATGCAAACACATTGTTTACCTCCTTATGCTGCCGGAAGCCAAACCAGCATGCGCTGTGCCATTGTCTCTCCTCCCATCCTCAGAGAGACAGTGTGCGCGATTCTGGTATACCAGAGCAAAATGTCTACTCACTCCGCCCAGGTGCATGCGTGCGTGTGTGTGTGCATTTGGTGTCATCACAATAAGGGGGCTGTTGATTCTTTGCAATTGTTTTAATGCTGGGAACACGCGATGCAATTTCCCGTCCGATCTACAGGTAATCGCACAGGAAGTTGTAGCGTGTGTACATGTTCAAACTGCTCCTAATCAATAAAGGGATTGATTTTACGATGATAACTTCGCAAAATCAATCCATTTCTCGATCGAAAACAGACTGAACATGTCAGAAATAATTGCCCGATTCCCGTCAATCGAATGGGAAATTGCATCGTGTGTTCCCAGTACACGTTTCTGTCAAAGGAGATCTGAACTGTGGCAAAAAAAAAAACCTTAAAGAGACTCTGTAACAAAAATTGCATCCTGTTTTTTATCATCCTACAAGTTCCAAAAGCTATTCTAATGTGTTCTAGCTTACTGCAGCACTTTCTACTATCACAGTCTCTGTAATAAATCAATGTATCTTTCCCCTGTCAGACTTGTCGGCCTGTGTCTGGAAGGCTGCCAAGTTCTTCAGTGTTGTGGTTCTGCTATGAACTCCCCCTTCCAGGCCCCTCTATGCACACTGCCTGTGTATTATTTAGATTAGGGCAGCTTCTCTCTTATCTTTTACAAGCTGGATAAATCGTCCTCTGAGCTGGCTGGGCTTTCACATACTGAAGAATTACAGACAAGGGCAAAGCTGTTTGCAGGAAGAAACGAGCAGCCTGAAACTTCAGTGACTGAGAACAGGGGGAAATAAACACTCAAATGATCTCTTGAGATTCAAAAGGAAGGCTGTATACAGCCTGCTTGTGTATGGATGTATTTTCTATGTGTGGACATACTGTACATCAACCTACTTCCTGTTTTGGTGGCCATTTTGTTTGTTTATAAACAAACTTTTTAAAACTGTTTTTAACCACTTTTAATGCGGCGAGGAGCGGCGAAATTGTGTCAGAGGGTAATAGGAGATGTCCCCTAACGCACTGGTATGTTTACTTTTGTGCGATTTTAACAATACAGATTCTCTTTAAGGTGTATTAGTGCACCCTGATTGATCTCTTCCCTGCTTGCTGATTATCAAAATCGAAGCGAAACAAAGAGTGAGTTGGTCTCTAGGTTGGAAGGAAAGGTGCAAGCAGAGCAAAAAAATAAGATCTACTTACCTGGGGCTTCCTCCAGCCCCTGGCAGCCTATGTGTCCGTCGCTGCAGTTCTGGTTTGTCCCAGGATCCCCTCCATTGCAGATACTAACCTTGCCAGGTCAGCATCATCTGCGCCCGCGTGAGAGCGAAGCAGCGCTGCTCGCAATCTCACTCACATGGCTTGGAGCGTTCTGCGCAGGCAGGGGACAAATGCGCAAGAGGGACAAATGAGGAGGAAAGAAGGACAGGGCTCCCAAAGAGGGACTGTCCCTCCGAAAAAGGGACAGTTGGGAGCTATGATTGTTATTTTCATTACAGTTCCTCTTTATAGCATCATAGCAACAATTTCGTAATTTGCACCTGTTGCGGGTCTAGGTGTTGGCTGGTTGACTCTCTGGTATTGGAATCTGTGGTGGGTGCAGAACTGAAGCCACCAACTGCTGCAGACTAATATTTACGTACTTCTGCTTCAACTGATGGTAGAGAGGACAGGAATGTACTGTAGAGTGGGCACATGTGATTAATTAATACAGGAGAAAAACTTGTGAATTGTCACCAAAAACTTTATTGCTCTCTGGCATCATATTAACAGTGACGGCATCACAGCAAGGTTCTACTGTTGTAGACTAGAGGTCTCCAGGTAGTGTGTGCATCAATATGACAAAGAGTAGGCTAGGACAGGCATTATTTCACCCGTCAGTTCTTCAGGGAGAAATGAAACTGTTGTAATAATTGTCTGTGTTAAACCCAGGAGCCTGTAAAATAAACACAGATATGCTATTTCATAAGCATTCTCTACCAAACTACGGTAATCATAAAATGTGTAAAATAATAATAATAACGCACAGGCACTTTTGTCTGTATGTATATGTATGTATGGTAAGTAAAAAAGAAAAAACAATGCACTATGGCGCAAGCAATCTGCATGAACTGTCAAAACTTCTGTGTTTTGTACGAAGGGATTCTGGAGCTTTGGAGAAGACTGTGAACCCTCACTGACAGAATTTACTGAGGTTATTTAACACCAAATGTTGTCCATGGAAAACTGGTCTGTTTGTATCACAAATATGCTTAGTCACCTACCACAGGAGTAAGGGCTCATTCCCATTAGACATAGCATGCAGGAACCCAATTCCATGCACATGTTCCCAACGCTTGACATTCATGTTGGGGTCTGTCTTAGCGCAAACATTGACCACTTCAACACAATATAACTCGACTGGAAAATGTGTACGTCATGCAATAGTTTTCCCAGGCGTGTTACATCAGAATATCTGTATTGTGAACAGTAACATGAAAGTTAATGGAATTTAATGTTAGCATGCGTGTCTCACACATTTTGTGTCATAACTGACAGCAACACACGTAGTGTGAATGAATCCTAAGGGAGCAGAAGTAAAACAAACTCTCAACAAACAAACTGTCCATACACTTCACTAGTAGTCTTACCATGTTTGGAGATATGCTGGTAATAGGGGATCTTGGCGTGATCCATCACATGTAGAAAGTGCAGTTTTCACAGACTTAAAGTTAGTTTCAATGTCTCTCTTTAGAACGTCTAAGTATAGGCAACCATTAAAATAACTGAGCACTTTCTAAAGAAGAGAAGAAAAAAAACATCATGTACAGCACCGTATTAGAGTTACTATCTCATTGATAATTTTTTTTATTATTCCTGTGTGTAATGTAATGCATGTACAACAGATTCAGATTCATTTCACTAGCAAGAGGTATATTTCAGCCCCCTTGGCTGACAGGTTAATGTAGAGACCACATAGGTTTCTGTGGAATACATCGGAAATCGCAGAAATTTCAGCTATACAGATAATCTGTAATTTTAAGCCAATCAGACACAGGATGAAACAACCTATCAGAGAATGAGGATTTCTATTGTGGTAAGCGGTAGCGTAAATTTCTGTGGAAATCCGCTGTACCAATAGTCTGTAATTTTAAGCCAATCAGAAAACTCGGGATGAATCAGCCAACCAGAGAATGAAGATTTGTAGTGTGGTAAGCAGAAGCAGAAATTTCCGTGGAAATCCGCCATACTAATACTTGGCCATTTTAAGCCAATCAGAATGAATAAGCCAATCAGAGAATGAGGATTTGTAGTGCGGTAAGCGGTAGTCAGAATTTTTCGTGGAAAACGGAAATCCGCAGAAATCGGAATACCGTCAGAATACTGCTAAATACCGCCAGAATACAGCGGTAGCGGAAATCTGCATTGGCGAAAGGCTGACTTTCCGCAGAATCAGAAATCGTCAGTTCCAAACATCCCTAATTCCTAGTATTCAACTGGTACTCCACAGATAGAGGCACTGCATGGAAAACCACATTAATACTTCATACATTTCTATACCGTTACTGACAGGATTACTTACATAGAGTACAGACAGCTGATGAGCTACATATTTATGGCTTCCCAAGTGTTTCACATCATCTTCCAGCTGTTGGCTCAAAACCAGAAGCTGATTAAGTTTTCCTATATGTGCATAGTAATCTATAGGAGAGAAAGGCATGGAGGCAGTACATTCAATGTTAGGCGCACAGTCAATAACATACATTTCTTTTTCTTCTTAATATGAGGTAAGCCTGGTACACACTTTCAATTATGATTGGCCAATCACTGACCAATTTTACCACCTCCATGGGTCAACAGATATTGTGTAAGCAAACCCTCATACTACACGTAGGTGGTAACATTTTTCAGTGATTCACCAATCATGATTGAAAGTGTGTACCCGGTTTTTGTTTTTACAATGTTACAGATTGCCCAGCAAGCTCCTGGTGAAGCAAAGCTCCTAGGAGTGTGTGAGGGGCTCAAAAGGACCAAAGTTCCCTCTTATTAAAAACGCTATGTAAGGCAAATTTCTGTTTTGTACAGCTTTTTTACAATGTTCATTTATAAAATATTTAGTCAGTGTTTGTCCATTGTAAAATCTTTCCTCATTTACATTTTGAACTTTATAACAGGTGGCGACATCTTTAATCCTGTCAGGTTTCAGCTCTGAAAATGTTTGTATACTGAGAGTTGTGAAGCCAGTAGAAAATATACCTGGAATGCTCTGGAAGGAGAATGAACAGCCTAGGATAAGCATCACTGGGAGGGTAGGGCTACATATCAATATACAGCAATATATAGATATGTTTCTGGTACTGAAACCAGGAAATTTACTGCAAAATTTGGTATCCTGAATAATTTACTGCATTCTACTATACAGTATGTCACTACAGTGCCTCTTTAAAGTGCGTTTGAAGCAATTAAAAAAACACCACATACTCTCCTAAGGAGAGGGAAGGCACTGGGTCGTATAGAGCCTTTCTCTCACCGTCCGCTCGTTCTAGCGCTGGCTCCTCCATTCAAATCCCCTGCCTTCCCTTCCTCTCACCGTCCGCTCGTTCTAGCGCTGGCTCCTCCATTCATATCCCCTGCCTTCGCTTCCTCTCACCGTCCGCTCGTTCTAGCGCTGGCTCCTCCATTCAAATCCCCTGCCTTCCCTTCCTCTCACCATCCGCTCGTTCTAGCGCTGGCTCCTCCATTCATATCCCCTGCCTTCCCTTCCTCTCACCGTCCGCTCGTTCTAGCGCTGGCTCCTCCATTCATATCCCCTGCCTTCCCTTCCTCTCACCGTCCGCTCATTCTAGCGCTGGCTCCTCCATTCAAATCCCCTGCCTTCCCTTCCTCTCACCGTCCGCTCGTTCTAGCGCTGGCTCCTCCATTCAAATCCCCTGCCTTCCCTTCCTCTCACCGTCCGCTCGTTCTAGCGCTGGCTCCTCCATTCAAATCCCCTGCCTTCCCTTCCTCTCACCGTCCGCTCGTTCTAGCGCTGGCTCCTCCATTCATATCCCCTGCCTTCCCTTCCTCTCACCGTCCGCTCGTTCTAGCGCTGGCTCCTCCATTCAAATCCCCTGCCTTCCCTTCCTCTCACCGTCCGCTCGTTCTAGCGCTGGCTCCTCCATTCAAATCCCCTGCCTTCCCTTCCTCTCACCGTCCGCTCGTTCTAGCGCTGGCTCCTCCATTCATATCCCCTGCCTTCCCTTCCTCTCACCGTCCGCTCGTTCTAGCGCTGGCTCCTCCATTCAAATCCCCTGCCTTCCCTTCCTCTCACCGTCCGCTCGTTCTAGCGCTGGCTCCTCCATTCATATCCCCTGCCTTCCCTTCCTCTCACCGTCCGCTCGTTCTAGCGCTGGCTCCTCCATTCAAATCCCCTGCCTTCCCTTCCTCTCACCGTCCGCTCGTTCTAGCGCTGGCTCCTCCATTCAAATCCCCTGCCATCCCTTCCTCTCACCGTCCGCTCGTTCTAGCGCTGGCTCCTCCATTCAAATCCCCTGCCTTCCCTTCCTCTCACCGTCCGCTCGTTCTAGCGCTGGCTCCTCCATTCAAATCCCCTGCCTTCCCTTTCTCTCACCGTCCGCTCGTTCTAGCGCTGGCTCCTCCATTCAAATCCCCTGCCTTCCCTTCCTCTCACCGTCCGCTCGTTCTAGCGCTGGCTCCTCCATTCAAATCCCCTGCCTTCCCTTCCTCTCACCGTCCGCTCGTTCTAGCGCTGGCTCCTCCATTCATATCCCCTGCCTTCCCTTCCTCTCACCATCCACTCGTTCTAGCGCTGGCTTCTCCATTCAAATCCCCTGCCTTCCCTTCATCTCACCGTCCGCTCGTTCTAGCGCTGGCTCCTCCATTCAAATCCCCTTCCTTCCCTTCCTCTCACCGTCCGCTCGTTTTAGCGCTGGCTCCTCCATTCAAATCCCCTGCCTTCCCTTCCTCTCACCGTCCGCTCGTTCTAGCGCTGGCTCCTCCATTCAAATCCCCTGCCTTCCCTTCCTCTCACCGTCCGCTCGTTCTAGCGCTGGCTCCTCCATTCAAATCCCCTGCCTTCCCTTCCTCTCACCGTCCGCTCGTTCTAGCGCTGGCTCCTCCATTCAAATCCCCTGCCTTCCCTTCCTCTCACCGTCCGCTCGTTCTACCGCTGTCTCCTCCATTCAAATCCCCTGCCTTCCCTTCCTCTCACCGTCCGCTCGTTCTAGTGCTGGCTCCTCCATTCAAATCCCCTGCCTTCCCTTCCTCTCACCGTCCGCTCGTTCTACCGCTGGCTCCTCCATTAAAATCCCCTGCCTTCCCTTCCTCTCATCGTCCGCTCGTTCTAGAGCTGGCTCCTCCATTCAAATCCCCTGCCTTCCCTTCCTCTCACCGTCCGCTCGTTCTAGCGCTGGCTCCTCCATTCAAATCCCCTGCCTTCCCTTCCTCTCACCGTCCGCTCGTTCTAGCGCTGGCTCCTCCATTCAAATCCCCTGCCTTCCCTTCCTCTCACCGTCCGCTCGTTCTAGCGCTGGCTCCTCCATTCAAATCCCCTGCCTTCCCTTCCTCTCACCGTCCGCTCGTTCTAGCGCTGGCTCCTCCATTCAAATCCCCTGCCTTCCCTTCCTCTCACCGTCCGCTCGTTCTAGCGCTGGCTCCTCCATTCAAATTCCCTGCCTTCCCTTCCTCTCACCGTCCGCTCGTTCTAGCGCTGGCTCCTCCATTCAAATCCCCTGCCTTCCCTTCCTCTCACCGTCCGCTCGTTCTAGCGTTGGCTCCTCCATTCAAATCCCCTGCCTTCCCTTCCTCTCACCGTCCGCTCGTTCTAGAGCTGGCTCCTCCATTCAAATCCCCTGCCTTCCCTTCCTCTCACCGTCCGCTCGTTCTAGCGCTGGCTCCTCCATTCAAATCCCCTGCCTTCCCTTCCTCTCACCGTCCGCTCGTTCTACCGCTGGCTCCTCCATTAAAATCCCCCGCTGCGGGAGGCTTCTGAAGTGCTTGGGAGCCCGAGTGCTCCCAAAGACGGGCAGCTGTGTATTGCGATTACATGAGTGCGCAAGAATGCTTTCTTACTCGTGCGCAGTACGGAGCGGCAAGTCTTCGGGAGCACTTGGCCTTCACAAGACTTCTGAAGCCTCCCACAACGGCAGGCAGCAGTCTCTGACCTATCGGTCAGAGATTCCTAAGGGGGAGCCAGCGCTGAAACGCGGGACTGTGAGAAGAACGAGAAGGCTCCATAGGACCCAGAGCCTTCCCTCTCCTTAACCACTTGAGGACCGTAGGCTTTACCCCCCTTAAGGACCAGACCCTTTTTTTCCATTCAGACCACTGCAGCTTTAACGGTTTATTGCTCGCTCATACAACCTACCACCTAAATGAATTTTGGCTCCTTTTCTTGTCACTAATAAAGCTTTCTTTTGGTGCTATTTGATTTTTACTTTTTATTATCAAAAAAGACATGAATTTTGTCAAAGAAATGATTTTTTTTAACTTTCTGTGCTGACATTTTTCAAATAAAGTAAAATTTCTGTATTCATGCAGCACGAAAAATGTGGACAAACATGTTTTTGATTAAAAAAAAAAACCCATTCAGCCTATATTTATTGGTTTGGGTAAAAGTTATAGCGTTTACAAACTATGGTGCAAAAAGTGAATTTTCCCATTTTCAAGCATCTCTGACTTTTCTGACCACCTGTCATGTTTCATGAGGGGCTAGAATTCCAGGATAGTATAAATACCCCCCAAATGACCCCATTTTGGAAAGCAGACATCCCAAAGTATTCACTGAGAGGCTTAGTGAGTTAATAGAAGATATTATTTTTTGTCACAAGTTAGCGGAAAATGACAGTTTGTGACAAGAAAAAAAAAAGTTTCCATTTCTGCTAACTTGTGACAAAAAAAAAATGAAATCTGCCACGGACTCACTATGCTCCTCTCTGAATACCTTAAAGTGTCTACTTTCCAAAATGGGGTAATTTGTGGGGTGTGTTTACTGTCCTGGCATTTTGGGGGGTGCCTAATTGTAAGCACCCCTGTAAAGCCTAAAGGTGCTCATTGGACTTTGGGCGCCTTAGCGCAGTTAGGCTGCAAAAAAGTGCCACACATGTGGTATTGCCGTACTCAGGAGACGTAGTATAATGTGTTTTGGGGTGTATTTTTACACATACCCATGCTGGGTGGGAGAAATATCACTGTAAATGACAATTGTTTGATTTTTTTTTACACACAATTGTCCATTTACAGAGATATTTCTCCCACTCAGCATGGGTATGTGTAAAAATACACCCTAAAACACATTATACTACTTCTCCTGAGTACGGCGATACCACATGTGTGGCACTTTTTTGCACCATACCTGCGCTAAGGGGCCCAAAGTCCAATGAGTACCTTTAGGATTTCACAGGTCATTTTTGTTTCAAGACTACTCCTCACGGTTTAGGGCCCCTAAAATGCCAGGGCAGTATAGGAACCCCACTAATGACCCCATTTTAGAAGGAAGACACCCCAAGGTATTCCGTTAGGTGTATGGTGAGTTCATAGAAGATTTTATTTTTTGTCACAAGTTAGCGGAAAATGACACTTTGTGAAAAAAACAATTAAAATCAATTTCCGCTAACTTGTGACAAAAAATAAAATCTTCTATGAACTCACCATACTCCTAATGGAATACCTTTGGGAGTCTTCTTTCTAGAATGGGGTCATTTGTGGGGTTCCTATACTGCCCTGGCATTTTAGGGGCCCTAAACTGTGAGGAGTAGTCTTGAAACCAAATGTCGCAAAATGACCTGTGAAATCCTAAAGGTACTTATTGGACTTTGGGCCCCTTAGCGCACTTAGGGTGTAAAAAAGTGCCACACATGTGGTACCGCCGTACTCAGGAGAAGTAGTATAATGTGTTTTGTGGTGTATTTTTACACATACCCATGCTGGGTGGGAGAAATTTCTCTGTAAATGACAATTGTTTGATTTTTTTTACACACGATTGTCCATTTACAGAGAGATTTCTCCCACCCAGCATGGGTATGTGTAAAAATACACCCCGAAACACATTATGCTACTTCTCCTGAGTACGGTGATACCACATGTGTGACACTTTTTTGCAGCCTAGATGCGCTAAGGGGCCCAACGTCCTATTCACAGGTCATTTTGAGGCATTTGTTTTCTAGACTACTCCTCACGGTTTAGGGCCCCTAAAATGCCAGGGCAGTATAGGAACCCCACAAGTGACCCCATTTTAGAAAGAAGACACCCCAAGGTATTCCATTAGGTGTATGGCGAGTTCATAGAAGATTTTATTTTTTGTCATAAGTTAGTGAAAAATGACACTGTGAAAAAAAACAATAAAAATCAATTTCGGCTAACTTTTGACAAAAAATAAAATCTTCTATGAACTCGTCATACACCTAACAGAATACCTTGGGGTGTCTTTTTTCTAAAATGGGGTCACTTGTGGGGTTCCTATACCGCCCTGGCATTTTACGGGCCCAAAACCGTGAGTAGTCTGGAAACCAAATGTCTCAAAATGGTGTCTCAGGGGGTGGGTAAAGGGGAAAATAGATGCAATCAATGCACTGGGGAGGTGATCGGAAGGGGGTCTGAGGAGGATCTGAGGGTTTGGCCGAGTGATCAGGAGCCCACACGGGGCAAATTAGGGCCTGATCTGATAGGTAGGTGTGCTAGGGGGTGACAGGAGGTGATTGATGGGTGTCTCAAGGTGTGATTAGAGGGAGGAATAGATGCAAGCAATGCACTGGCAAGGTGATCAGGGCTGGGGTCTGAGGGCGTTCTGAGGGTGTGGGCGGGTGATTGAGTGCTCTAGGGGCAGAAAGGGGTCTAATCTGATGGGTAGCAGTGACAGGGGGTGATTGATGGGTAATTAGTGGGTGTTTAGGGTAGAGAACATATGTAAACAATGCACTTGGGAGGTGATCTGACGTCGGATCTGCGGGCGATCTATTGGTGTGGGTGGGTGGGTGATCAGATTTCCCGCAAGGGGCAGGTTAGGGGCTGATTGATGGGTGGCAGTGACAGGGGGTGATTGATGGGTGATTGACAGGTGATCAGTGGGTTATTACAGGGGGGATAGAGGCATACAGTACACAGGGGCGGGTGTCTGGGGGGGGGGGGGGTCTGGGGAGAATCTGAGGGGTGGGGGGTGATCAGGAGGGGGCAGTTTAGGGCATAAAAAAAAGAATAGCGTTTACAGATAGTGACAGGGAGTGATTGATGGGTGATTAGGGGGGTGATTGGGTGCAAACAGTGTTCTGGGGGTAGGCAGGGGGGCGTCTGAAGACTGAGGTGGGAGATCAGGGGGGCTGTGGGCAAAAAAAAAATGTGTGGTGTATACTTACTACTGCTTCCTCCTCGCTGGTGGTCTCTGGAACAATGAGACCACGAGGCGAGGAGGAAGCGTGTATAAAGCACTTTGTTTTCCTAGCAAAGTGCTTTATACACTTAATTTCGCTCGATTGCGGATTTCCTCCGCCCGCCGGCGCTGCTAATTGGCCGGGGACTGGAGTCTAAGTCCCCGGCCATCGATCCCCGGTGGAGGATCGCGTCACGGATGACGCGATCGCTCCGCCCATGCCCGTACAAGGACCGCCGCCTCTGTGCATGCGGCGGTCCTTACGGGATCCACTTTCCGGGCGCCCCTGTGCAGTGGGCGGTTGTTAAGTGGTTAAGCGAGTATCTGTTTGTTGAAAAGTGGGCGTGGCTATGCATTGGAATGTGGGTGTGGCCATGGATGGAGCCAAATTTGCAAACCAAATTTAGGGCTCATGCAAAAAAACAAAAATTCAGCATATCACATAAATAGGCAGAGTTACCTGGCTTCTGTGCTGGCTGGTTTGGCTTCCTGCTGGGCAAGCTGGCCTGCTGCCAGCCCCCCTCCCCCCAAGAATTCCCTGGCCTTCTAGTGGACCCCCATGGGCCTCCCTTTGAGGTATCACAACTCCCAGCATGCTTCCATAGAAGAACCACAGCGCCCTGCATACCCCCATAAAGGCATCACAGCACCTAGCATGGCATCACTGCACTCAACATGTCCTCATAGAGACACCATAGCACCCAGCATACCTCCCACTGCCATGTGCTGTGGTGCCATGCTGGGTACTATGGCGTCATGCTGGGTGCTATGGGGCATGCTGGGTGCTGTGGTGCCATGCTGGGTGCTGTGTAGTGCCAGACTGGGTGCTGTGGTACCTCTGTGGGGCATGCTGGGTACTGTGTGGTTCCCTGCTGGGTGCTGTGGTGCCTCCATTCTGGGGAACATCCGGGGCACCCCAGAATAGATCCGGAGCACATGCCACTGACTTTTGGGGCTAGCAACGCCCCTGATACAGGAAGTATTTGTTTAGCTCCAGGTAATGACCAAGGATATACTCAGAGGAAGGAGGAGTGCACAAACAAAAATCAGTTTAGGTCCTTAGACAGTATGTTGGACAAGCCAGCATTTAATGTAAACATATACAATTTTGGTAATGAAATCATATGTCTCTCACCATCCATTGGAGGTCTCTCCAAAATATCAACAGGTCTTTCATGTATGATGTATATTTCCACCCTCGGAAAAAGGATAGATAATCCTGAAGTGTCCAGATAGTCCTAAAGTAAATCAGAAAACAGGACTGTTTACTTTTTGCCACTGAAATTGATATTGTTGTCGAGAGACCCTTGGGTTATATAATTTGATGTCATTTCTCATGCACACTCACTCATCCTGTATGTGATCTAAAATCTCTTGTTCAGATGTTTAACCAGATATATCAATAATGCTTGTTCATTTGATTATATTTATCAAATAAGTGATTTTCCTTCAAATGTGTATCAGATCAATCTTTGCTTATATTCCTATGATTGAGGGCCCGCTTCCACTATTGCGGTGCGGAATCGCCTGGATTCCACCGCTGACGAAATCGCATGCGGATGCGATTCCGCATGCGTTTTTTGCTGCGAATTCGCATAGGTGAGGGTATATGCGATTTTAACCTTGTCACTGCCTGTGTGAATTTACATTGGTACCTATGCGAATTCGGTGCAAAAAACGCATGGCAAAAACGCATGCGATTTCCCTATTAAATACATTGTGTGCGATTCGCCTGCATTCCACACGCAGGCGAATTCTGAGGGCTCTGCCATGCAGAAAAATCCTGCACAGAAAAATGCACAGCAAAACTGACAAGTGGAAACAGGCCCATCCATTTGTATTGGCTGTGCGAATCCGCATGCGGACGACGCATGCGGACTCGCGATATTGGAAACGGGCCCTGAAAGCAGCAGCTTGTACAGATGGGTTACAAGACAGTGACAGGATGCTTAGCTTGCAGTTTGTTGGAACGAGACAATCACAAGATTATGAGAAGACAGCAAACAGACATTACTCAACTAGAAGAAGGCTTATACCAGCAGATTTCAGTAACCAATGGACAATCTAACATCAATCTAGCATGTTCAGCAATTATTATTTTATATGGACTATGTATAGCTTTAAGACAACCCATTTTTATACGTCATATTAACATGTGATTACATTACGCCATAAGCTTAATAAAAGCTCTCCCGAGCTCTTTCGGGCAGAAAATTATACCATCAACGTTTGGTGTGAGACTCTCAATTATGCATGCATAATCTGTTTTTGATTCCAGGTGAGACCCGAGGCCTACATCCTTGAGATATTTCTCTTGTTATTAATATCACATTTTAAGAGGCATAGGAAGAAATTATTTGATAAAATTCTTCTATAAATTCTTGCTACAAGCAGCAGATCATCAAACTAGGGTTGCACTAACTGATCATTTAAGGTGTGCTGATAGAAGGCCTTAAATGGGGCTTTCATAAATAATAACAATAACCAGGGTGACATAAATTGTTTTAGTCCTGTTTTTAAAAGCATGCATGGCGTTCCAACTGTTTACAGTGAAAAATGTTATATGTGCAGATGGAAAGGATCCGCAACAGGAAAGTGTAGGGGTGCAGAGGGGCACATGGGGGGTCTTAAAGTAAAAAAAAAAAGAAAAAATATTTTTCAAACAAATGCATGTTATATTTACCTCTAGACATGGTATTGGTTCTGATAAGTAGGTCAAACATTCTTTCATTCTTTCGACAAATTCTGAGCCTGAAAAATGAAGTGAGATGTTAAAATTATTTTCCTTTTAATTTTTCATCAGGCATAATCTCTGAACGCAAAACAAGTAAACAGTCAGTATATGGATATTACATATAGATGAATGGAGCTTCCAGAACAATGAAGACTGAATATTATTATTACTTTTTATAGCGCCAGCATCTTCCGTGGCGCTTGTCTCTATCAACAGGTTAGTTAGACTGTAAAACATTTCAGAAACCCCCATGTAAGCAAAATCTTAAAGGGGTGGATTTGTCATCAAGCATAGTAGCAGATTTGCTTATTCTTGATCCATAGCCTGGATCTACTAGGATGTTCTTTCTAAAGTGATGGATAGTGGAATTTGGCACACTAGTAGTTAAGTACTTAAATAATTTTCTCTACAGAAATTCTACCAATACAAAATAGTAAAATATTTTTAGCCCTGTTAGTGAGAGGGTATGGAAGCTGTCATATTTATTGCCCTTTAAAGGACAACTTATGAAGAGAATTATACAAATTTAAATGTATTTGTATAGAATGTACAGAATGTATATCCAGAATAAAATGCACTGTATTTTTTTTTTCCTCTCCCACTGTCACTTCCAGTAGGTAGTTAATTAAATCTGACATGCTTACATAAGGCTCAGTATTTTACACAGTAACTTTAAAACAAAAAATAGCATAATTCAATTGTCACTCATTCTCTATAATTTTGGGTGATATTCTGATATCTGTACAAATACCCCCATCCCTCCCCCCCCCCCCCCCCCCGTCCCCCCGTCCCCATCTTCTGCAGCCAGATATTCTGTAACTGCCCTAACTGAAGTATTTCCAGTTTCCTACTGTATTCTCTTGCAGGGGGACTTCTCCCCTCTCTCTCTCCATAGAATAACTAAGTGTGCAGCTCTGTTCCGGGATTGCTAGGAGTGACAAAAATATTATGCGCATATCTCATTTTAGCTCCATTTTATGCACATATCCTCACACAAATAACATTTAATATATGTCCTATTTGCTTTTTAGATACAGCCAAAATCATCATTGTGTACATTTAAAGGACAACTGAAGCGAGAGGGATATGGAGGCTGCCATATGTATTTCCTTTTAAACAATACCAGTTGCCTGGAAACCCTGCTGACCTATTTGGCTGCAGTAGTGTTTGAATAACACCAGAAACAAGGATGCCGCTAATCTTGTCAGATCTGACAAAAAATGTCAGAAACACCTGATATGCTGCATGCTTGTTCAGGGTTTATGGCTAAATGTATTAGAGGCAGAGGATCAGCAAAATAGCTAGGCAACTAGTATTGCTTAAAAGGAAATAAATATGATATAAATATGGCAGTTTCCATATCTCTCTCACTTCAATTGTCCTTTAATAAATAATATTTTACAATTGAGATTTATATTTCATAATTTCGCTTACCCAGAGTATGAAATATGTCAGACTCTCCAAGACTTAAGTCATCTGCAACTTGTTCTTGAAGCTAGGCAGGAAAGATATATATAATTTAATTAATGAAATTTTCAAATCAAGCCTCAACTGACTGGTGTTCGGGTGGTATTCCTGGTTTGAAAGCTTGGTCATGCTACTCCCACCCCTCTTGCTTGGTCTATGCCACGCCCCCACCTTCCCTTGCCATGGCTTCTCCCAGAACCTTGGTGATGGCAACACCTTGCCTCTGCACCAGGATAGGCAGCTGTCAGCTGGGAGATAGCTAGTAATAAAGCAGAGCATGATCATCCACCAGGCAACCTAGGCAGGTGCTTGGGGCCTAGTGGGTGTCAAGGGGCCCACCTGCCACCTTCTATGACCTCTTTCCACTTAAGCTTACCAAAAGGAGGCCCCAAATCTACTACCTTGCCGAGGGCCCCATTACATCTGAATCCATCTGTAATCAAGTCTATGGTAAGTTTCTCATCTGGCTATGGAGATTCACCCACTACACCTAAGCACCATTTATCACAGTAGCCAGTACTGCTGAAATGGTAAGGCTGCTTAATGTACACTGTGCAGCCTGACTGGCAGATAGGCACGCAGTGACCCAATATGCAATTACTTTTAAAGTAATATATACTGTAGTCATCTTTTTATGTTATACTTTCCCAGTGTGCTTTCACTCACAAGTACTGACAACGACTTACCTGCTGTACTTCACCTCTAATGAGAATATCAAGCTGTGAACACAGCGCAAACATCTCCAGAGCCACCTGCTTGCAGCTCATGTGTATTGGCCACAGAGGTTTCTTCACATGGACCGTCACTATAAAATATGCAACAGACAACAAGAAGACAGGCGACCTTAAATAACTTACATCAATTACAGTCAAATGGAATTCTAACAAATCAGTTAGGCACATCTTTAAAATATAGCTCTCCCACTTGGAAAGGGACATGCCCCAGATTCCCCATGATTACAGCTGTAGCACTTTATCTGTCTTTCTTCATCTGGCAGTCCCAGTGTACTGAATGAATTGTGGTGTATCTACACTTTATCTATAAACTGTCCTATGGCATTCTGAGGGTTTGTTTACACTACACTATGTCCATTTTTTGCATTGGAAGTGCATTAAAACTGAAAGCCCATGTTAATCAACGAACATATTTCATGGGCACATCCAATGCCTTTTTATGTTCGCAAGTAAAACCTAAAAAAACTAGCAGTATGCTGCACTTTTTTTCTGGCGGAAATACTAATTTTCATATCATGTTTTTTATCCAGCTTCTGACACACACATTTTAACGCCTATGAACACACATGTTAAATGCTGAAAAACATTTGTACCTGAAGTATGTTCTCAAAAATGGAATGTGGCTTATACGTGAGTTAAAGTGGAACATTAACCCAGCATTGAACTTCATCCCAATCAGTAGCCGATACCCCCTTTTCCACAAGAAATATTTACCTGTTCTCAAATACATCATCAGGGATGTCTGTATGGCTGATATTGTGGTGAAACCCTTCCCACAGCGTGATGTCATGGCCGTGGTCATGACAGTTTCCTGTTTGTGAACCTCATTGCATTGTGGGAATTAATGACTGTTTCCAACTGCCAAGCAAGCAGTATTTCTCTCTGTGCATATACAGTAAGTAAAACAAACAAATAACCTTTTAGCCTATCACATTGTTAGTGGGTGTGTTTATACATAATGGCAGTTGGTGCTGTTTTTTTCCATGTCTGCAAGCAGTAAAGATGATGACACACAGGCTGATGGTGGATCAAACAACATTAACAAATTACACAGCAAATATCAACCATTTCTTGATCTATATTCTATTTTGAACTTCTCTCATTCCAATGTACCATATTGATTTATTTTTTTTATTCCCCTGCTACGTTTTGTTTAAGTTCCTCTTTCTAGTCTCCTGAAAGCCTCATGAGCCCCACATTAAGCCTTATGTAATCAGTGTCGTATTCCTAGACCTTGCTTCATCTTCTGGAATGGATGCCACATCACTCCTTCAATCTTATGTGGGACTAGCTGACCTAAGCCTGTTTAAAAACGGGCTCTAGGCCTGTCACCGCATGTCACTGCGCGTGCGCCCGCCACGCACGCAACCATGGCGCGCACACGCTCGCCCGTTGGCTCCGTCCGCTGCTTGAAGTCGCACGTCACTCCCCCTCAGTGTCTCTGCGCTCATGGGAAGTTCGTTATCAGCAGGGACACACACACAAGGACACACACGGACGCAAAGACACTTGGATTTTATTAAATAGGATTCCTCCGCTAGGTGCTGCTGATAGTCATTGCATCCACTTCAGGGTGCCATCACCTTGTCTGAGCAGGGATAGCTACTGTGTGACTCACCCACAGTTATCAGAAGATAGGAGGACTGGCGATGCCACTCACAGACATGAGGCTTGGAAGTAGCACCTAGAGGACTCAGGTACTGGCAGTGGCACCCAGAGAACATAAGAACTGGTAGGTCAATATGGCTCTATTATTCTGTTTAACATGCTCTGCATTCATAGTGCTTTCCAATGTGTACACTGCTCTACATAAGGGTTATGGTGGGACCTATTGGCAGTTCACAGTATTTTCTGTCATTTTGGCATAAACATCCAGGTGTCGGGTTATACATGGTGATTTACAGTACAACCACACTGTTGACAACATCTCTTTGTGTCTAACTTATCCCATAAGCTTTTTAAACACGTGTTCTTCCAACTGCCCTAATGGCGCTCATACTGATGATTACATTTTCAGTTACGCCAATGCAAATATTCGAATTTCAATAAAAGGAAACCATATAGAAACATGGCAGTATGATCAAAAGCAACTGAAGCATTGCCATAATTGTTACTATTTCAATAAAAGCTAAATTGAAACAAACAATAATTATTAAAACATTAACTGTTCAGTCGGTTTCATAAAAGAGTTAAATCAGCTATAAAAGGAGACTTTGTGTTGCTGTCTGTAGGTAACTGTACAATATGTTTGGCTGCTAGTACTACACACAGGCTGACCAATACAGTGTCTCATCTTCACTCCCATTCTAGTGCATTGTGCCACATTATATACAGACATAGACTCACTGAAAGGAAAACACAGGTTTTTACGAATACACTACCTTTACTATGTGAGTGGTAGAGGCAGGGCTGGCGCAGAGGCTGAGACTGACTCACAGCAGCCATCCTTACATAATCCACAAAACAAAAGGAGGATTTTCTGAAGATCTACAAAGGAAGGACAGGATTCATCTAGCATGCAGCATCTATTTTGTGTCCGAGGATGTAGAAACAGCAGAATGATGCTAACTGGTTTCTGCTCAGCCAATGGCAGTCAGTCTTTGAAAGGGATGTGCACAGCACAAGCTCTGTTCAAAAATGCATGAGAGGAAGGAGCACAGATACAGCTGAAAATACAAGGCTATTCCTGTTTTTTTCAGTGATCTGAAAAGAATCTTCAGAAAGTTCTGCATCACTTCACCACAACATTAATTTTTAGGATTATTTAAAACCAGTGTGCAGCGACTTCTAACAACCTCATCTTGCTTTTCCATACATTTAGGCTACGTTCGCAGTGGTGCATTGTGGTGCAACGCAACAGATTCATTGTAATGGTGAAAGTCATAGTGCAATGTTAACCCTTTGCAATGGTCACAGTGTGTCCGGTACGGTGCAGTCTAACAGAGTGTGGAATCCAAACGCAGGCATTCAGTGCATTACCGCACATTGCGCACTTTAACAGTGACAGCGCGGCATTCTTTTCAACAACTGTATACAACACAATGCACACATACAGTGCGACTTTTCTGTTCCATGGCATACCTGCTTGTACAGGGAATGTAATGCAACTCCCACTGTGAGCATTAGGCAGTGTTCACTACACAAACTTTGCTGCATACTGAAAAGCTGCAAGTGAACCCACTGCTCCATCAGTTGTATGGACATGTTTCCCATCTCTGTGTTGTAACAAGCTATGTTGTCCAAACACACTTTCTACAGTACCTTTCTAGATAAAGCGCATTAACAAACACATTACCTCAGCAACCTTCATGCTTTGAAAAGTAATGTTATAAAGTGAAGACTGCATGTTACTTTATGCCCACATTATTGTGCTACCATTGCACAATGCCCATTGTGAGGACAAAAAGGGGATTGATTACTCATAGTTTCCACTTTCCAGTGAGTTACTAAGATTTTTTCTTTATTCGGTCCTGTGATGTACATTTTGCAACAGGAACATTTCATATGATTGCCCATCCTGAAGTTAAAAGTGAAACATTTCATTACTTAGAGTGACAAATTCCTAGTGATGTTAAAATAGTAAAGCTTAAAGAGAATCTGTACTCTAAAATTCTTACAATAAAAAGCATACCATTCTATTCATTATATTCTCCTGGGCCCCTCTGTGCTGTTTGCCTCTCCCTGCTGCAAACCTGGCTTGTAATTGCCATTTTTATCCAGTGATTACAAACAAAAGAAAGAGCAAGTGATACGCAGAGAGTAAGCTCAGTGTGTGAGTCATACAGAGTGTGCAGGGGGCCTGGAGAGGGTGTGTATAGCTTCTGCCAATGACAAGCAGTGCAGCACATTCCACACATTCCAGCCTCAGCCGACAGAGCCGACAGAGGAGAGCAGATTAGATCATATAACAGAGATAACACAGCCACTGTGCAAATAGGTAAGGCTGCAGTTAGACAGAGCGGATAGCAGAAATAAGGATGAACATGTTGTTACAGAGTCTCTTTAACCCTCCTGGCGGTTTGCTAAAAATCCGCCAAGGGGCAGCAAATCCTTTTTTGGAAAAAAAAAAATTCTTTTTCATGTAGGGAGACAAGGTCTCGCTACATGATAGCCGCTGCTCAGCGGCATCCCCCCAGGCCCTCCGCAATCGGAGATCAGGAGATCCCGTTCAAAGAACGGGATCTCCTGGAGGGCTTCCCCCGTCGCCATGGTGACGGGGCGGGATGACGTCACGTCGTGACGTCAAAGGGGACTCCGATCCACCCCACAGCGCTGCCTGGCACTGAGTGGCCAGGCAGCGCACGGGGGCTGGGGGGGGGGGCGGCCACGGCGGATCGGCGGGTAGCGGCGGCGATCGCATTGCACACGCAGCTAGCAAAGTGCTAGCTGCGTGTAGCAAAAAATAAATTATGCAAATCGGCCCAGCGGGGCCTGAGCGGTGCCTTACCGCCAGGAAGGTTAAAGAAAACCTGAACTGAAAATAAAAAGTAAAAATAATCATACACAGGTCAGACTTACCTCCCATGTAGTCTACTCCTCAATCTCTTTCTCCTCTCCTGCGTCCCATTTGTCCATTGTGATCAATGGAATTCTCCATCCTCCATTTTAAAAATGGTCATTACTCCATAACAGCTTCCTGGTCAGCACGCTGTTAAACTAATATCACCCACTTGAGCCATAGGGAAACATGGACATTACCTTGCACATTCAGTTGTAACTGACAGCTGCTGATATATATAACGGACAGCAACTGGTATATTTCAGTTCTGACAAAATCTTGTCAGAACTGGAAGGGATCACTGTAAGAAGAAAATGGTGAGCTTCTGAGAGGAACTGATGGTGAGGTTAGTATGTAATCTTCATTTGCAGCTATGTTATGTGTTTATTTTAAATATTTTTACTCACTTCAGGTTCCCTTTAAGCAATCACTTTCAATCTGTGGGTGAGTAGGCGGTGAGCAGGCTGAGGAAGGGCTCCGCCCAAGACATGTTGTGTGTCTCCTAGCTCCTATACAGCTGATTGCTTGACAGCCTGTGGTGTGCAGTCTGATTTGCAGGGGTGTAATAATAGCCCCCAGCAATTTCATTAGCCGCGATTGCGCTATTTACTTGTCAGGAATGGAGCCCGATCGCAGCGAGAATAATGTGCGCTGGCGACTGCGTGCAGGGAAAAAGTTATGCGCACACTAGTGGGAAATGAGCACTTCGATTTCCATGTAAAATGTGGTGCTCTAGTGATCGGCAAGACGGATGCAATTTGGAAGCAGATTGCAGCCAGTGTAAAAAGGCCCCAACTCCTTGATGCATGTCACAGCCTACCTGTGAATTGTTGCTGACCATATCCACCTTTTTATGAACACTGTGTACCGGTTTTCTGATGGCAACTTACAGCACTATGATATACCATGTCACAAAGCACACTTTGGCCCATATGTAATTCACTTTTTATCCTGACTTTTCTCCTAGCCATCTTGTGATAAAATGCATTTTAAAACCTCAGCAACCAAGAAAATATTGAAAATAATTTTGATAGTACTTTTTCTAAAACTTTTGGGTACTTTTTCAATTGTAACATGCTGAAACGTTATTTTAAAGGGGAGGTGAAAATAATCTGCTAGGAGATAACTTGAAAGAAAAAGTTAATTGTATATGGGTTATTATCTCAAATTGGTTTCTTGAACATGAAGATTGTACTCCAGGGGCCTCCACAGTCACCAGATCTCAGTCGAATAACGCACCTTTGGGATCTGTCGGAATAAGAGATTTGCATTACTAATGTGCAGCCGTCAAATCTGCAGCAACAACATGATCAGGGTTGCTCACCAGAGATCGCGAATTCGAATTTCACGGGTAGATTTTCATGGTTGCAGAACTCGAATTCGAAGAGCGATACTGCTCCCGAATTCGAATGTACCCGAATAGTCACTCTCGAATTCGGCCGTGATCACGGGTGTTATCGCGTGATCACAAATTCGGCTTCGGTATCCAGGGGATGACGTCATTGGGCCAATCAAAAGGCCCCCAGCCGAGGCCCTAGCAACCAATCTGAGGAGGGGAGCCTGGCCCTCCCCTCCTCTATATAAGGCGGAGGCCATCTTAGGGAGCGCGTCCTTGCTTGTGACTCTGCGGTACTGAGAGCATCTCCAGTGCTGCTGTGTGTCTTAGCAAGTGCTTTTAAACTGTTTTACCCAGCGTTTTACCTCCTGAACACATTCTTAACACCTTTATTGTACTCATTTATAGATAGCTAGTGATTTGATTGTTATAGTTCAGTCAGCTAGTGTAGTGTAAATACTGTATACTGTGCTAGCCTAGGTAGCCTTAGCCTACTAGCTTAGGTAGGTTAGGGATTATAGTTAGTTGTGTACTAGTACTAGTTTAGTTAATTTGTACTGTTAATCTGTGAGTTTATTAGCTTCAGTACTGTGTTAGTTACTGTACAGGCCAGCATCTGTTGTGATCTGTGACTGGCTGCGTGTCATCTGCCCAACCCTATTGATTACGTCCGTGTGTGACCGACTTTTATTGTCACTCACTGTCTGTCACGAGTTAGTTATCGACTACTACACTACTACTAGGGGTTATAGTTAGTTGTTACCTTCGTACTAGTTTACTTAATTTGTACTGCTATAGTCTGTGAGTTAATTTAGTGCTGCAGGCTTCACTACTACTGTGTAATAGTTACTTCACAGGCCAGCATCTGTTGTGATCTGTGACTGTCATCTGCCCGACCCTATTGATTGCATGCGTGTGACAGACTTTTATTGTCACTCACTGTCTGTCACACAAGTTAGTTATGGACTACTACTAGGGGTTATAGTTAGTTGTTACCTACGTACTAGTTTACTTAATTTGTACTGCTATAGTCTGTGAGTTTATTTAGTGCCGCAGGCTTCATTACTACTGTGTAATAGTTACTTCACAGGCCAGTGGCCACTAGGCCAGGCCAGCATCTGTTGTGATCTGTGACTGTCATCTGCCCGACCCTAGTGATTGCGTCCGTGTGTGACAGACTTTTATTGTCACTGTCTGACTGTCACACGAGTTAGTTATCGACTACTACACTACTACTAGGAGTTATAGTTAGTTGTTACCTAAGTACTAGTTTACTTAATTTGTACTGCTAGTGTAACGATCTGTCAAGATCAGTGTCACACCCAGAGCCTTGATTATTGGTGATCCGCAGAATCACCACTAATACAAGGATTGACCTGATTATATAGCAATCTGCGGAATTGCTAATAATGCGGGCTGATCAAAAAGGTAGTAGACACACGAACAAATGCAGCAAGATACAATGCAGTATAAATTCACAAGTTTGTGGAAATGTCCACCACACGGTAATTCCTCAGAGGTGTGGTTACCTCTGAATGGGAACCCCGTGTGTGAGATCCTCCAAGGGAAGCAGTGGGGGAGTCTCGGCCTCTGGCAGTAACGGTGTGCTAGGGCGGGCGTCTCAGAGAGGCAAGCCTCAGATAGTAACCCTACAGTGGGAGACGTTCCACTGAAGGGAGAAAGGTCAGACAAATAGAGGTTCGGCAACAGTTCAGGCGGCAACAGTACAGAAACATGAGACAAGAGAATAGTCAGAAACCAAGCCAATAGTCGATAACGGTTCGGGCTGGCAAAGTACAGAATCAGAAAACAGAAGAATGACAGGCACAGAGTCATACACAATAAATCAATACGGTTTAATATGCGTATATACTGGCGATAAACCAGTATATAACGCAATATCAAATACAAGACTGGCTAAGTGTGACAAGTGCCGGGATCCTGCCGGATTATCACACGGGAACTGACTAGGTCTGAGTGCTGACACAGGGTATCGCAAACACAGACAAAGTGTGACTGAAAAGCACTTCCTTAAATACTGCCTGGAAGAGAAGTCTCCACCCCAAGCAGCAACCAATCAGGGCAGGCAAAAAACGTCAGCTGACCTCCAGGTCAGCTGACACGCTTTCTAGAGGTATAAAGGCGTGCCTGGCGCGCGCGCGCACTCCCTAGAGGCAAGATGGCAGAGCCCTGATGAGCAGCACGCCGGTGAGTTTGGCGCGGTGCGCCCGGAGAATCTTGCGCGGCGGATGCGGACAAATTTCCGCATTCCGCATTGGAAAGTCTGCCTGCCGGAACGGATGTGACCATATTTCCGCAATCCGTCCGGCGTCGTGGAACTTTTGTTACAGCTAGTCTATGAGTTTATTTAGTGCCGCAGGCTTCACTACTGTATAATAGTTACTTCACAGGCCAGGCCAGCATTTGTTGTGATCGGTGACTGTCATCTGCCTGACCCTATTGATTGCGTCCATGTGTGACAGACTTTTATTGTCACTGTCTGACTGTCACACGAGTTAGTTATCGACTACTGTACACTACACTACTGTTAGTACTACTACTATTAAAAAAACAAAAAAAAACAAACTTTTTTTTGGTCACTCACCACCAGTCACCACCAACCCAGACTCTTTATTAAAGTTTACATCCTTTCCCGCCCTTTATATATATACTTTTTTGTTTTTCTTATTGTGTTTGTATATTATTGCACAATGAGGGCGAGGCACCACCAGGAGAGGCAGCGCCATTGCTGCAGCCACTGGCAGCACCAGCAGGTCTGTGACTGGTCAGCCGCCAGCCACTGACCGCAGAGTTGTGGAGGAGGGAGCAGAGGCGCAGCAGCGCGTTGCGCCCATCTTTGAGACAGGTCATCGCCCCGGCCCATTGCGGAGAGTCAGGCGCAGGCCATTTCCAGCCAGACCTCCAGCACCAGCAAGACCAGTGCCACCACCAGGCCTCCGGTCCACAGCAGGCCTCCACCACCGCTTGAGGTCACGTCGACCCCAGCGACCAGCCTGCCCTCACTGAGCTCGCTCTTCACCCCAGGGACCGCGGGCGTTTTGAGGGATGTTGTGGAACAGTTTTAGGAGGAGATGATGGGGGCATGCAAGGAGGAGTATGAGGTGGAGGAGTTTGTTGTTGGCGCACAACAACCAAAATTTCATGAGGAGGAAGAGGGGCCTGATGTAGGGGATGTGGGGGCAGAGGAGTTGGTTGAGGGCTCAGAGGAGATGTTTGGGGATGATGATGATGATGATGAGGTGGGGGACCGTCCTTATGTGCCACCACCACAGTTGGGTGAAGGCAGCTCGTCATCGGAGGAGGAGGTGTCTCTGGCACAGAGGCGCGGCAGCAGCATGGCGGCCAGCACAGGGCGTGGAAGGCAGGAGCCACCGCCTGCTGCTTCAGCCGCTACAACCACCCGCACCAAAGCTCCTCCAAGCAAAGGGAAAAAAACACAGCCCTCCAAAGGCAAAAAACCTCCCCAGCCCTCAAGCTTGAAGGGCAAGTTGAAATCCCCAGTCTGGCGGTACTTCACTGTGTGCATTGACGACAAGATCCATGCCATTTGCCACAGTTGAGTGCCTGCAGACCCACTTGGAGACCAAACATTTTCAGGACTACAGTGAGTTTCTGAAGCTGAAGGACAGTGGCGCAGGCAGTGGTCAGAGCCAGACAGCCACTGCACAGACTTCAGCAGCAGCATCCCGCCCTCCTGCTCATCCAGCATCAGCAGCAGGAGCACAGGAACTCACTGCTCCCCCCCAGGCAGCCAGTCCTCAGTGGCCTCATCTGCTCCCTCCACAGTCGCCTTCTCATCCTCCTGTGCAGGCAAACACCGCCAGACCCTGCTAAGCGAGTCCTTTCCCGGTGTGGCCAAGGTTCTGCCTCCCATAAACAGGCGCATTCGGGTGCTGAACGGGTTGCTTGCCCGGGCCATGTGCTCCCAGCTCCTGCCATACTCCTTTGTGCAGGAGGGGAGTGACATGAGAACGCTTTTACAGTACGGGATCCTGGAGTGGCGAATCCCAAGCCGCCACTACTTCTCCCGCACGGCGATCCCAGCACTGCACCGCTTTGCTATGGCGAACGTGGGCCGCTCGCTCGATCACGCCGTGAGTGAGCGGATCCACGTCACCATGGATTCATGGAGCAGCCATTTTGGGACAGACTGCTACCTGTCCTTCAAGGCCCACTGGGTCAGCCTGGTGGAATGCGCCAGCGAGGAAGCAGCAGGTCCATCCTCGGTCGCATCAGCGGCACCAGTTGTTCACTATGTGGTGCCACAACGCGAGGTCAGCGTGAAGCAGCAGCTCCCACCGCCAAGCGATCCCGCCTCAACAGCAGCGTGAAGGCCCGCCATTGCCAAGCGCTGCTGGAGATGAGAAGCCTGGGGGAGAACAGTCTCACGGCAGCCAACGTACTCCGCTACCTGAGGGAGCAGGAGAAGATGTGGTTGACCCCCAGAGGCCTCAGAGTCGGATTGGTGGTGTCCGACAATGCGGCCAACCTGCTGGCTGCCATCAACAGGGGACACTTGACCCATGTCCCCTTGCTTGGCCCACGTCCTGAACCTGGTGGTGCAGAAGTTCCTGCGCACCTACCAGGGGATGGACAATCTGTTGGAAGCGGCTCGGAAAATTGTGCGCAGTTTCCACCCCTCAGCTGCTGCCGCAGCAAACCTGGCCAACATGCAGCAGCACGAGGGCCTGCCACGACACCACCTTGTCATCGATGTGCCAACTCGCTGGAATTCCAACCTGGCAATGTTGGAGCGGCTGGTTGAGCAGAGGAGCGCTGTCAACCGCCACATCGTTGAGGGCACTCTCGCCGGCACCACCAAACTCCAGCTCCTCTCCAACGCACAGTGGGGGCAGATGCAGCAGGCCTGCTTGGTGTTGGCTCCCTTCCTGCAGGGAACCAACCTGGTCAGTGAGGAACGAGCATCCTTCTGCCAGTGGGTGCCCATTGTTTGTCTGCTGGACAGGGCCCTAGGTGATCTGCTGGATGTGGGATAGGAGGCCCTGATCCAGCTGGAACAGCAGCCACCTGCGCAGTCCACTTCTGCACAGGATTTTGAGTTGTTGGAGGAGGAGGAGTTGGAGGTCCTGGACTTTGCTGTTGAGGGGGAACAGCGGAGCGCTGCTGCAGTGGTGCGAGGGTGGAGAGAGGAGGAAGAGGCTCAGGGGCCAGAGGAGGAGGACAGTGATATGCTGTGGTGCCTGCACACAGACCCCAGGGTGAAGCAGATGCAAGTTCGGGAGGACGCCTGCATCAGCATGATCCTGGACCCACGGCTGAAGGGGAAGGTGGGTCAGTTCCTGTCTGCTGGAGACCCTGAGCAGTGAACAAGGGAGTTGCAGCAGATCCTTGTTCAGCCATTGGAGGAAGCCTTCCCCCAGCATTCCACTCCCTCTGTACCTGTCCAGCCAGCACAGCAGCCGGTGCCTGCAGCAGCATCAGGCGCCCAGGAGACCTGCTGTCCTTGACAAAGGCATTCTACATGATGGTAGAGCAGCCGAGAGAGGAAGTACATGCAGCAGCATCCTCCTCTCAAAGTCACAGCCAGCGCCTGACCCGGATGGTGGCCGACTGCATGGGGTCCTTCAGTGGGCTTGACACCGGGGAGGAGCCTGTGGACCCCTTGGAGTACTGGGTCGAGCGCTTGCAGATCTGGAGTGAGCTGGCGCAGTACGCCCTGGAAGTCCTGTCTTGCCCCCCTTCCAGCATGCTGTCCGAGAGGTGCTTCAGTGCGGCCGGTGGTGTGGTCACTGGGGAGGGGTCTCGTCTGTCCCCAGTGTCCGTGGACAGACTCACATTTTTGAAGATCAACCCAGCCTGGATTGAAGGTACATTCCAGGCGCCTGATGTCGGCGAGAGGAGGACCTGAGGTGCCTGGGAATTATTTTTTCACAACATCAATCTTCAGGCCCCTGCTAATGTGGCCTGGTTTTTTTCTGTAGGTGCTGTGGTACCACCTCTAGGTGCCATGGCCCGTTACATTGCCTGCTGCCAAACGTCACTCCTCCTCCTCCTGCTGTATTTAACCTCCTGCTGTCTGTGTTCCCACCGCCAGGGTCCACAGAATTATGTGCTGCTGCCATGCGCCACTTGCTATTACGCCACTACAATAGCTACATTTTGTGGTAAAAAAATAATAATAATAATTCTGAGGTGTCTGGGTTGAAAACTGTGCTGTCCCAGTTGTGTATTGGACACAATGTGGGCTTTACGACTGCTGTCCGGAACCTCCGGCTGTTGGTGTTTATTTACAGCCGTGGTACCACCGCTAGGTGCCATGGCCCGTTACATTGCCTGCTGCCACACGTCACTCCTCCTCCTCCTCCTCCTCCTCTTGTATTTAACCTCCTGCTGTCTGTGTTCCCACTGCCAGGGTCCACAGAATTATGCGCTGCTGTCATGCGCCACTAGCTATTACGCTATAAATTTAGCTATGCTGTTGAAGAAAAAAATTTACAGCAGTTGAGTTCTGTAAGGGAAAAAAAATTAAGTTGGGTACAAGAGGAAGAATATGAACACACCAAAAAAAAAAAAAAGATCGTGGTGAAGAAGAAGAAGAATAACCAGGTGAAGAAGAAGAATAACTAGGCAAAGAGGTTAGAAGAACCAGGGGAAGAAGAAGAACCAGGTGAAGAATAAGAAGAAGAAGAACCAGGTGAAGAAGAAGAAGAACCAGGTGAAGAAAAAGAAGAACCAGGTGAAGAAAAAGAAGAAGAAGAACCAGGTGAAGAAAAAGAAGAAGAAGAATCAGGTGAAGAAAAAGAAGACGAAGAACCAGGTGAAGAAGAAGAAGAACCAGGTGAAGAAGAAGAAGAACGAGGTGAAGAAGAAGAAGAGCCAGGTGAAGAAGAAGAACCAGGTGAAGAAGAAGAACCAGGTGAAGAAGAAGAAGAACCAGAAGAAGAAGAACCAGGTGAAGAAGAAGAAGAACCAGAAGAAGAAGAACCAGGTGAAGAAGAAGAAGAACCAGGTGAAGAAGAAGATGAAAAACCAAGTGAGGATGAACCAGAAGAGGAAGAAGAATAAGAACCAGGTGAAGAAGAAGAAGAACCAGGTGCCAGTGAAGAAGAAGATGATGAAGATGATGGTGATGAGAAAGAAGATGGTAAAACAGAAAAAGAAGACGGTGAAGAAAAAGATGGAGAGAAGAAAAAGAAGAAGGTGAAGACGGTGAAGAAGAATGAACAAGAAATGCAGAAAAAAAGTTTTCCATCAATTTTTTTTTAATTACACCTATTTAATTGTGATGTCCCTTAACCACCCTGGCGTTCTATTTCCCCAGGATTTCCGTGCAAAAAGTGGTTCAATTAATTTCCCATAATTTTCAACCAATTTTTTTTTTTTTTTGCAATTTTTTTTATATTGAATTCAATACAGGTTATTGTATTGAATTACATTTAAAAAAAAAAAAGTGTTTGCTGCGAGATTTTGATGATGCTGTGTGACACTGTTTCCATCAACACCGATCGACGGGGGACATGTGATCTCCAAGGGAGAAGCAAAATCCGCCAATGGACATGAAAGAAGGCACTGGGGAAGCTATCAGAGGTACGTGACGAGGGATCAGCATGCCAATGGTGAGTATAAGACCCAGATGTATAGCCAGGTATAGTTAGCCAGATGTATAGCCAGGTATAGTTAGCCAGATGTATAGCCAGGTATAGTTAGCCAGATGTGCAGCCAGGTATAGTTAGCCAGATGTGCAGCCAGGTGTAGTTAGCCAGATTTATTAGCCAGGAATAGTTTAGCCAGATGTTTTGCCAGGTATATGGGGAGCAAGATGTTTGCCAGGTGTATAGAAGACAGATGTGCAGCCAGGTGTATTGGAGACAGATGTGCAGCCAGGTGTAGGGAGTCATATGTATAGGGAGCCAGGTTTGCGGGTGCCTCTGCCCCCCCCCCCCCCCATTGCCCCCGATGCCCCCTGACTCTGGCCGGGTGTCCCTTCTGTGGGGGGGCTCCCCTTCTGTGCTGGCTGGTAGTGGCCGGTGGGGATCCCCTCTGTGGGGGGGGGGGGGGGGGGAATCCCCATACTGTGCGTGCAGGTGGCTGGGTGGCCCTTCTGTGTGTGTGTGGGGGGGTATCACCTTCTATGGGGGCTAGTCATGGTCGGTCGGGGACACCCCCTTCTGTGGTGGGGGGAGGTGGGTGTCCCCATCTATGAGGGCTGTGGGTGGCCTCTCCCTCCTCTTCCCCCCATCCCTTCCGATCCCCCGTGCCCCCCCCCCTAATCCAGTGTCTCCCCCCTGTCAGAAGCCCTGATCTACTCACCTGAGGGCTTGCTCCTGCGGCGGAAGCGGCGCACTTCCTCCTCCATCGCGAAGTCTCGTGTTCTCTGTAATTACTGTACGTGGCTTGGTGACGTCACCAAGCCGCGTACTGTAATTACAGAGACCGGGACTTCGGCGATGGAGGAGGAGGGTGTCCATCTCGGCCAGCGCAGGAGAAAGCCCTCAGGTGAGTAAAGCAGGGCTTCTGACTGACAGTGGGGAGACACGGGATCGGGGGGGGGGGGGGGGAGACACAGGATCGGGGGTGAGGGGGGGGGGCACAGGGGACAGAGAGGGAGGAGGGAGAGGCCACCCACAGCTCTCATAGAAGTGGACACCCACCTCCCCCCCCCCCCCCCCGCACGGAAGGGGGTGTCCCCGACCGGCCAAGACCAGCCCCACAGGGGGGGATACCCGCCCCCCCCCCCCCCACACACACACACACACACACTACAGGGTCACCCGCACGCACAGTATGGGGATCCCACCCCCCCTCCCCACAGAGAGGATCCCCGCCGGCCACTACCAGCCAGCACAGCAGGGGACATCCCTCACAGAGGGGATCCCCGCACCAGCCACCCGCAGCACAGAAGGGGAATCCCGCACGCTGCTGAGCACATTCTCTGCCCCGTTGGCTGCACAAGGATTCCCCAGGGTGGCTGGATGCTAGTTCTGTATGCTGTGGGTAGCACAGATCGCTTCACGACAGGCATCCAGCCATCCTGGGGAATCCCTCTGATGAGGGAAAAGTGCAGCCGGCGGGGCAGAGAAACAAGAAATCTCCCTGGCAGTATTGACGAGCTCAGCTCGTCAATACCGCTTTCAGCAAGTTTTTCCTGGACGAGCTGAGCTCGTCAATACCACCAGGGTGGTTAAAAAAAATGTTTGCTTTAAGGCCATCCGAATTCAATTACCGATCATGACTCAAATTCGAATCGAATTCTATAGTCGTGATCACAGCCGAATCCGAATTTGACACGGACCCGAATTCGAATGTACTCGAATCGAATTTGGGTACATTCGAGCATGACTGAACATGATGTTATTATATCAATATGGAGCACAATCTCAGAGCAATCTACCTTATCTACTGCTTTTTGCTGCTATCTTGCTAGGAATGCATCTGCATCATCAGTACTGATCCTTTACCTGTGTGTGTATGCTGTTGAATGGATGAGGTGTGGCAGTGCCATGTGTACACAGGAGGGCCACCTTGCATATATTTCAATGATTTATGTTTGCTAGTTTTGACAGGTACTCCTCTACATAGTTAACCTATAGTTTTCCTTAATCACTGAGCAATTTTACAACACCTTGTTAAATCTATGACATGAGGAATTAAGGAGGAACGCCGGTGAAAATAATGTAATAAAAAAGTGCTTCATTTTTACAATAATTATGTATAAATGATTTAGTCAGTGTTTGCCCATTGTAAAATCTTTCCTCTCCCTGATTTATATTCTGACATTTTTTGGAAGTTGGAAACAGCTGTAAACAGCTATTTCCCACAATGCAATGAGGTTCGCAGACAGGAAACTGCCAGGACCATGTTCCTGACATCACACTGTGGGAGGGGTCAGTGTTGCCACCTCATCCCTTTAAATACGGACACTTATGAATTATACATGTCTTGTGGCTAGTTAGATGCAGTTTAGGCACTGATTATGTGTGAGAAGCCCCAGAACCTGTGTAACTTAGATGTGTCAGTATTTAAAGGGATGAGTTGGCAACCCTGGGAGGGGTTTCACCACAATATCAGCCATACAGAGCCCCCCGATGATCTGTTTGTGAAAAGGAAAAGATTTCTCATGGGAAAGGGGGTATCCGCTACTGATTGGGATGAAGTTAAATTCTTGGGTTTGGTTTCTCTTTAAGGCAGTTCTGAAGGCAAAAAGGGGTTCTAACCCAGTACTAGCAAGATATACAGTGGAGGAAATAATTATTTGACCCCTCACTGATTTTGTAAGTTTGTCCAATGACAAAGAAATGAAAAGTCTCAGAACAGTATCATTTCAATGGTAGGTTTATTTTAACAGTGGCAGATAGCACATCACAAGGAAAATCGAAAAAATAACCTTAAATAAACGATAGTAACTGATTTGCATTTCATTGAGTGAAATAAGTTTTTGAACCCTCTAACAATAAAAGACTTAATACATAGTGGAAAAACCCTTGTTTGCAAGCACAGAGGTCAAACGTTTCTTGTAATTGATGACCAAGTTTGCACACATTTTAGGGGGAATGTTGGTCCACTCCTCTTTGCAGATCATCTCTAAATCCCTAAGGTTTCGAGGCTGTCTCTGTGCAACTCTGATCTTGAGCTCCCTCCATAGGTTTTCTATTGGATTAAGGTCCGGAGACTGACTTTGCCACTCCATGACCTTAATGTGCTTCTTCTTGAGCCACTCCTTTGTTGCCTTTGCTGTATGTTTTGGATCATTGTCGTGCTGGAACACCCATCCACGACCCATTTTCAGTTTCCTGGCAGAGGGAAGGAGGTTGTCGTTCAGGATTTCACGATACATGGCTCCGTCCATTTTCCCGTTAATGCGATTAAGTTGTCCTGTGCCCTTAGCAGAAAAACACCCCCAAAGCAAAATGTTTCCACCCCCATGCTTGACGGTGGGGACGGTGTTTTGGGGGTCATAGGCAGCATTTTTTTTCCTCCAAACACAGCGAGTTGAGTTAATGCCAAAGAGCTCTATTTTGGTCTCATCAGACCACAGCACCTTCTCCCAGTCACTCACAGAATCATTCAGGTGTTCATTGGCAAACTTCAGACGGGCCTGCACATGTGCCTTCTTGAGCAGGGGGACCTTGCGAGCCCTGCAGGATTTTAATCCATTGCGGTGTAATGTGTTTCCAATGGTTTTCTTGGTGACTGTGGTCCCTGCTAATTTGAGGTCATTCACTAACTCCTCCCGTGTAGTTCTAGGATGCTTTTTCACCTTTCTCAGAACCATTGACACCCCACGAGGTGAGATCTTGCGTGGAGCCCCAGAGTGAGGTCGATTGATGGTCATTTTGTGCTCCTTCCATTTTCGAACAATCGCACCAACAGTTGTCACCTTCTCTCCCAGCTTCTTGCTAATGGTTTTGTAGTCCATTCCAGCCTTGTGCAGGTCTACAATTTTGTCTCTGACATCCTTGGACAGCTCTTTGGTCTTTCCCATGTTGGAGAGTTTTGAGTCTTCTTGATTGATTGATTCTGTGGACAGGTGTCTTTTATACAGGTGACTAGTTAAGACAGGTGTCCTTAATGAGGGTGACTAATTGAGTAGAAGTGTCTAACCACTCTGTGGGAGCCAGAACTCTTAATGGTTGGTAGGGGTTCAAAAACTTATTTCACGCAATGAAATGCAAATCAGTTGCTATCTTTTATTTAAGGTTATTTTTTCGATTTTCCTTTTGATGTGCTATCTGCCACTGTTAAAATAAACCTACCATTGAAATGATACTGTTCTGAGACTTTTCATTTCTTTGTCATTGGACAAACTTACAAAATCAGTGAGGGGTCAAATAATTATTTCCTCCACTGTATCTAATAAGGTGGCCAGTGAATGTATACCAAGAATAGATCTAGTGGCCACCCTCTATATCACCTTAAAGAATATTGACTGATGCATAACTATGCTCTTTTTCCATACCTCCTTCCCAACTTTTTGAGTTAAGAATGAGGAATATCGAAACCCCTCCCTCCACCAGCACCACGATACACACTCTAGTGAAAATATCACCTAGCTAGGAGAAAAAGTGAAATGAATATTGTGCAAGAAAATTTGAGCCTGGGAAAAAAAAGTTAAAGGGATACTGTAGGGGGTCGGGGGAAAATGAGTTGAACTTACCCGGGGCTTCTAATGGTACCCCACAGACATCCTGTGCCCGCGCAGTCACTCACTGATGCTCCGGCCCGCCTCCGGTTCACTTCTGGAATTTCAGACTTTAAAGTCTGAAAACCACTGTGCCTGTGTTGCCTGTCCTCGCTCCCGCCGATGTCACCAGGAGCGTACTGCGCAGGCCTAGTATGGTCTGTGCCTGGGGAGTACGCTCCTGGTGACATCAGCGGGAGCGAGGACACGGCAACGCAGGCGCAGTGGTTTTCAGCTGTGAGCCTCACAGCTGCTTGTCTCCCCTCTGCCTCTTCCAGCAGGGCCAGCAGCAGAAGCCAGCCACATGCTCACACCGTCTAGCCGTCGCGTCACCCGAAGAAGGTGTGGCTAAGCGCCAAAACGCGTTGTGACGTCAGACGGCTTGCCGCGACGAGTAGGACCCGGCGGTCGTCCTCAACTGTACCTGCTAAACATCACGCACGGACCCTGCAAGCCCTGGCCAGGCTCAGAAGGCGGAAGGGACTCGCTGGCGGCCTTCTACATGTGCATTCCTCGCACATACATTGTCAGTGCAATTTTTTATGCGTGTTGTTTTTGAATAAAGAGTTAACGCACCATTGGAGCGCACCCTTGTCCCCTTGTATTTAAACACTAGATCTCTGGCACCACCCAGCAGAGGGAGCAGAACCGTGGGCACACAATTTAAAGGGCCATACTAAGTTACAGCTAATGCCAGATCTACTACTTTTTTACACCAGTGTAGGTAGCCAGTATAGTTGCCCCCAGACCCAGTATAGGTAGCCAGTATAGTTTCCAACGGGCCTAGTATAGGTAGCTGGTATCGTTGTCCCAAAGCCCATAGTTGCCCCCAGGCCCAGTATAGGTAGCCAGTTTAGTTGTCCCCAAGCCCCGTATCGGTAGCCAGTATAGTTGCCCTAGTACAGGTAGCCATATAGGTAGTCCCCCCATACCTCCCAGCGGCTGCTGATCGTCTTGCCTTCTCTTCCTCTATAACAATCCCCAGTCCCTTGCATGCCCATACACAGACCTCAGATCAGAGCAAACCGCTGCACCGCTGTGACAGGAGAGTGACTCCCGTAGCAGCGCATATACAGGAAGTATATACAGGAAGTAAGTACTTACTTGCTGTATATGTGCTGATAGGCGAGCCACTGTCCTGTCACTCACAATGGTACAGCGGGTCGTTCTGATCTGAGGTCTGCGTAGCAGCAGCAGCATGCAAGTGGCCAAGGACTGTTACAGAGGAAGTGTCTGCCGAGAAGCTAAGACGATTGGCGGCCGCAGGGAGGGAGGGAGGCGAAATGCTGCTCCAGCGCCCGCCCATGCCGTCCGACGCAAAAGTTTCACTTGGCATTATAGGCAGGACGGCGCTTGCGCAATCCCATCCATGTGCCTCCTTGATCGCTCTTCCTTAGCTGGGAGCGTTCTGCCCATGCACAGTTTATTTATTTATTGTATTTATAAAGCGCCAACATATTACGCAGCGCTGAACATTAGTTTAGGTTACAGACAATATTTAGGGGTGACAACAGCAAAATGACAATACTTGAATACAAGAAAGACCAGATCACACAGCACAGTATGAGTACCAGGTAATGCTTAGTCAGTCACTGGAGGGGAGCATGGAAATTAGGCAAGTTAGGTTCACTGAGATGCATAGCATGGGTTCACAGTAATGGAGGTGCATGATCAGTTTGAGGGCTTTTGCACACTACATGCGATTCGGACGCAATTTTACATGCGATTCCAATTTTTAATCGGTACTGCATGCTGCATTTTTCTACTTGTTTTGATAGAATCCAGTGAAAATCGTAATTGCAAATCGGATTTGCAGTGCACAGGATGCCCAGGCATACGTGGTACAATTTTTTTCATCCAATCTTACCATTTCTATGTAGTATAAGGGTAAATTAAGTGAATATACCGAAAGGATAATTTAGGCAGTTCCCTTATATTACATAGAAATGGTAAGACTGGATGAAAAAAATTGTACCATGTATGGGCTCCATAAGTCTTTGTGAACTGCACATGTGCAGCAGATTGCTCCTAGCAATAGGAGTGGGATCAAGGAGGTACACACACAGGATCATGCATGCATGGCAGTGTTGCCAACTCATATAACTTAGATGTGTCAGTAATTAAAGGGATGAGTTGGCAACACTGATGCATGGACAGTTGCTAGAAGCAGACTAGAACTCTAGTCGTGGATCTTTCTGAGAAAGCAGAGCTAAAACTAAGGGGACTCGGAGACCGTAGGACACTCATAGATCGAGGGGGCTGGAAGAAGCCCCAGGTAAGTATAACACAACTTTTTTTGTAAACTGCAACTCTTGAGTAACATTTTCGGTAATGAATAAATAAATGCTGGATTGGTTAATTTCGTCGTCCATGAACACATGTAGCGTCACAAAGCTCAGACTTGTGCATTGCATAGCTCAGCTCTCGGGATCGCTGTCATGCCAGAGTTGAGAGGTCCTGTGTGAGGGAGACAGTAACGGGGAGTTATCTTGCAGCGCCTCCTCCGCCCGCCTGAGGAAGTGTTTCACATAGAGAGAGATGCAGAGCGGCGCCGCCCCCTCACTCACTACTACGTCTTTCTTATGTGACCAGAAGGAGCTGTACGGTCTGTGTGCCATGCTGAGTCGCTGGCTGTGGAGGGCGGTGAGGGCAAGTCCTTCTGTAATTATCCCGTCTCGTGTCCCTCGTTGTCATGGTCACCTGATGCCATTAATGGCCAGGGACCGGCTCCATGTCCCCAGGTCCCGCACTGTGTGGAGCAGCACGCCGTGCTGGCAGGATCGGCCACCGGGGTATTGGGATGGAAATGAACGCGAGGACTGGATCGCCATGGAGGAGGAGGATCTTCTGGGAGACGAGGAGGACGATGATGAGAATGAGCTGCTGGTTTCTCAGGCTCCCACCCTCCAAGGAGCTCAGTATATTATCATTGTGCAGCCAGATGTCAAGTGGGGGCCTAGCAAACCACGTGACACCACTGGTAATGATCCATGCAAGATACAGAAACTGGATTAAGAGAAGTGCTAGTGGTTTTACAATTTTTTGCATGCAACAATGAGGATAAGTCCAGCATCTGGTTCAGACGGATGTCTGCGTGGCGTCGCGTCTGGGGACGTTGCGGCTGCTGCGCGGTCAGGCTTTCAGTAGCCTTCGGTCGCGTCGTGATGCGGTCGCGTTTTTTTCTTCCCCTAGGGGAACATTAGCCGTCGCGGTTGGCCACTCCCTGGAAGCAACATGTCGCTTCCAGGGGCAGCCCGAACACTCGCGAAAATCGGGACCCGAACGCCGCGTTCGGGTAAAAGCGCGCAAAAGCTCGGTGTAAACGCTCCCATTCACTTGAATGGGAGCGTTTACCGCGACGTTCCGAACGCTTGCGGTAAACGCTCCGCAAGCGTCCGTCTGAACTAGCCCTAAGCTTACTGGCTGTAAAAGAAAGAGAGAGGCCCTGTTTATTCGGGATGACATATCTGGCATTTTATTGTAATCCAGTAAATAATGTGCTTTGCAACTATAACAAGTTCTACAAACTGATTCTGCACCTATCATCTCCCTTCTGATGTGCTGATAACCTCTATATATGGGGAGGTATACAGAATTGTAATGACAGAACTTCAACACCAATGTCCTGTATAATGAGTAATGCAAATATATTTATACGCTCACAAGCTATTGGAAACCTAGCTGTTTGAGAGGGTGCTGGCCACTCAATCTTGTTGGTAGAATTTCCCTATGAGATTTACAGCTAGGTCCCCTAAAATAAACTGGTGCCCAATTATGACTAGGTAATTTTTTTTTTAGAAAACTTAAAAGGAATCCGTAACAAAATAAACCCCCTGGGGAGTACTTACCTCAGGCGGGGGAAGCCTCTAGATCCTAATAAGGCTTCCCCATCCTCTGGGATTCAGAGTTGGCAGCCCCAAAGAATAGAATGCACAGGTGCACCTGCGGGCGTGTGGTAATATTTACCATCTGCAGTCCTGCCCAGTACCAAAGGGCTCTAGCGGAAATAGCCCAGCCTGACTGGGTTTGCTCTGCTGTGCAAGTCGCTGGAGCTGTAGAGGGGACCGATTGGGCTGGGTTATTTCCATCTGAGCCCATCAGAAAGCCATGCAGATGGTAAATATTAACGTGTGCCGTTCAGGGGCTACCAGCAGGGATGCTCTCACAAGTAATAACGAGTGTGTAAACACGCAAATTCGTAATTTAAATGAGCATTAATTAGCTCAGGTGTGCGGCGGGGACATAAGAGGTTAGTTACCTATAATTCCGCATCCTCCCTGCACTCCAAATAGCTTGCTCGTGTCCTATTGGACACGCTGCAAGCCTCACTGCGGGCACTTCCTCCTTCAAACCAGGAGGAAGTGCGTGGTAATGAGGCTTGCAACACGTCTAATAGAACGCGTGCAAGCTATTTGGAGCAAAGGGAGGATTATGGGTAACTAACCCCTTATGTCTATGTCCCTGCCGCACACCTGAGCTAATTAATGCTCATTTAAATTTCGAATTTGAGTGTTTACACACTCGTTATTACTTGTGAGCGCATCCCTGACTACCAGCACTAGATCACGAGGCGTAGGCGGATGGGGGAAGCCTCATAAGGATTCACTTCCTGAGGTAAGTACCCTCCAGGGAAAGTTTTATTTATTACAGATTCCCTTTAAAGTGAATCTGAAGCCAAAATAAAACACAAAAACGGATACTTACCTAAGGAGAGTGAAGTCTCTGGGTCCTATAGAACCTTTCCGTTCCTCTCCTCATCCTCTCGTTCCCCCGCAGCTTCCTCCGTTCAAACCTCTCACCGTGGGAGGCTCCAGGAGCCCGAGTGCTCTCGAAGATGTGTGAGTGCGCAAGACTGTGCTCGCGCAGTACGGAGCGGCCTGTCTTCAGGTGCCCGAGTGCAGAGGCGTATCTAGGGAAAATAGCGCCTATGGCAAGCACTGAAATTGCGCCCCTCCATAACACCAGATAAAACACTCTTTCACTTACCTGGGGCCTCCGCAATCTCGTAGTTTCCTCGCTGACCTACTGGTCCTCATCCTTGGTCCGCTCTGGCCCGGTAAGGTGTGTGACGTAGCTAGGTCATGCAATACTAACCCATGCACTAGCCTGGCGGCATGCCTACTTGATTGCACTCCTGTGGCTGGGAGCATTCTGCACCTGTACATAGCACTTTACAGGAGTGCAATCAAAGTGCCTCGCCACCAAGCCAACACATGCACAGTAGTCTATACAGTTTACAGGGAGAGCGAGAGAACTACAAGACTTCAGGGCGTGGATTCTGGCGGAAGCCCCAGGTAAGTAAAAGACCTCACATGAACAATTATTTTCAACTGCAAGGAACCTTAGGACACACATTTAGTTTCCATACTACAGCAGGCTCCTGCTTACCCACATTTCAGTAGTTCTTACAAACTTCCATCCATTCTACAGCAGGCCACTGCAGTGCTTACCCACAGAATTTCATTTCTGGGAAAATCCCAGAACTTATAGGAAAGCAGTGGCCTGCTGTAGAATGGATGGAAATTGTAAGAATTAAAATGTAGGAAAGCCTGGGCCTGCTATAGCATGGAAATTGTAACTGAAATAAAATGTGGGACAGTGGGAAAGTAGTGGCCAGTAGGGATGTAGGCCAACCGTTCGCTGGCGAACCCCTATGGGCCGCTACTACTTCCGGGTCGCTATGACCTGGAGTAGTACGGCTGCTCTGGGCCGGCGGTGCGTGTCTTTGATCGTGCGCCTGTTGCCGGGCACTCTCTGCGCATGAGCGGGACGTCACGCACATGCGCAGAAAGTGCCCGGCAACAGGCGCGGGATCTAGGATGCGCACCGCCGGCCCAGCGCAGCCGTACTACTTCGGGTCATAGCATCCCGGAAGTAGTACAGGGTGAGGTGTTCGCCAGCGAACGGTTCCCGAACCATTCGCCGACATCTCTAGTGGCCAGCAGATGCTGTTGCCCTGCAGAACAGATTTTATAATAATGGGTTTTTACAGTTCATCTCTAACTTATAGTTTGATTTCTAACTTAGCTTCAGCTCTGAGATGAAATAGTAAGCTGTCCTGGATTTATAAGGGCCAGTCCAGTAGCCCCAGTGGAAAAGAAATAAAGCAGCCCATACACTCAGCCGATTTTCTGGCCGATCGATCGATCGCGGTCGATCGATCGATCGATCGATCGCAAATCGGTTGGCCGATCGACCGATCGACGGCCGATTTCGATCGATTTCGATGGATTTCCATCGAACTAGCAGGGTGGAAAATTTAGGTCGATCTGATGAGATTGCTTATCAGTTTGCATTGGCCTTAATGGAAATCTGATGGCAAAAAAATGCCATCAGATCGAATTTCAACAGATTTCAAACTGAAATCTGTTGGAATTCTATCCTGGTAAAAAATGTTCTAAAAACGCATCAGATAGATCATCAGATGCATTTCTTATCTGTCTGCTGCCAATCTGACGAGTGTATGGGCACCTTAAGACAATAAAGAGTTAAACGTACTGCTGTGGATGCAAACAGTCTTAGCACACAGTGTGATGAAACAAATTAACACTGTGTGCAATAAAAGTTTTGAATGACTGTGTGGGTGTGAGTGTGCGGGGCCCCTCCGAGGGACAGTGATGAGAGGGGGATATCAGCCTAATCACTAGTGAAGCCTCACAGACAGCCTTCTGTGCAGTCTTGCAGATAATTACAGGCTACACGCTGTGCTGGCACATCAATCTTTGTCCCCTTACCCTGATTCCTGCAGCAGCTTACAAACTTGACTTCAGCAAGTCACTGGCACTGCACACAGTCCAGCGGGGGAAGGAGGTGACGTCACATGCTCTGCTCTGTCCTTCCCTGCGTTCCACTGCTTGTCTGCTGAGCTTCCTGGATAGAGGAGAGATGAAGGGAAGCCACTTCTGCATTCTGTGCTGGAAGTTGCCGATGTTGCCAGGACAACGAGAGAAGCTTACAGGATGCTGTGCGACACTGTAAGTGTGTCAGACCTCTCCTCCAGGCAGGGTGTACAGCGCTGGCGGCTGCGGATTGTGGGAAGGAGCATGAGGAGGTGCTCGGACTTGATGGAGAGGGGTGATTTATTTGTTCAGAGATGCGCCCCCCCAGGTGAGCGGCAAGGGGCGCCTATAGCAGCTGCCCCATGTGCACTCCTGTAGATACGCGCTCCCGAAGCCCATCAGCAGCGGAAAAAAGACACCTCTGATCGGTCGGAGACTGCTAACGGGAGGCAGCGCAGGAATGGCGAGGAGAGGGAGCCTTCCTTTTTCCTTAGGTGAGTATCTGTTTTTTGTTTTTTCATGTGGGCTTCAGACTCCCTTTAAGTACACTAATACTGGCCGCTAATACCTCTGTCATACAGGAGGCTGAACTGTGTGCAGGGTGCCAGTAATGAGCATCTTTCGGCTGAGAATGGAAACTTTTGTAACCCCATGTGTGTTTTACACGCGGAGGTCATACTCGATGGAAAATAAAGCAACATGTTGCTTCTAAACATGACTGCACTCAGATGTAACTCGATAGAGAGGCCACCTCTTCATCACTATGCCAAACACCATCAAGCGCTCAGAAGGTGTATGAGAGAGACTAAAGGCTCATACACACATCAGACTATAGTCTTTGGAAAATGAAAGATCACAGACCAATCTTACCACCCTTCCTGTAGTATAAGAGCCATACCTTCACAGTCTTTTCTATGGAGCTGAACTCCCCATCAGAAAAAAATCTTTGCAAGATGCTGCACACACAGATGCTGTACAGACACAAAAGATCAGTATCTGCAAAAGATCTGTTCCTGCCAAAGATCCGTTCCTGCAAATTGCATTCATAGTCTATGAGATCTGCAGATCATCCTACACACCTTGTTTAACTGACATTCATCTGCAGATAAGACAATCATCTGCAGATCTAAAAATCCATCCTGATGGATCTGATCTGCAGATGAATGTCTGTTAAACAAGGTGTGTATGATGATCTGCAGATATCATAGACTATGAATGCATTTTGCAGGAACGGATCTTTTGCAGATACTGATCTTTTGAATGTGTACAGCCTCTTTGTGTGCAGCATCTTGCAAAGATTTCTATCTGATGGGGAGTTCAGCTCCATAGAATAGACTGTGTAGGTATGGCTCTCATACTACATGGAAGGGGGTAAAATTGGTCTGTGGTCTTTCATTTTCCAAAGACTATGGTCGGATGTGTGTATGAGCCTTAACAGGTGGTGAATTTTCTGTCTTCAGCCTCCTGTGAGAAAGAGGCCTAAGGATGGTAAATAACATGCACATTATTCCATTTTCCTTGTGGTTTGGTGTTAAGTCAATCAAATGAACTTTTTTCCTATTTGGTTTAGAATTTTAAGGTAGATTTTAAGCTGCATGCAAGCTGGAATTATCGGCACATCCATGACGCAATTGACCTGGCAGATTCTAATTGGTTCAACCTAACATTACAAGTTACTGGTGGTTTATTGAGGCAAGTGCGCAATGCAGCTTCACAGTGTGTGCGCAATGCAGTTTCACTGTGTAAGTGGACCTGTAGGGGGGAAAAGTGGCCCTCAGGAGAGGGAAGCTTTTGGGTCCACATGGGGCTTCCCCAGTCCTCCACTGACCTGTTCCAGCACATGGACCCTCGAATAATTGTTGACAGCTTGTACATGCGCAGTAGCAATGACCCACTCAGGCGCTGGTGGAAAAAGCTGAGCCAGAGAGGGTCCATGGTACAGTACAATTGGACTATATGTGTCTCATCGCTGGATCGGCGGTGTTGAGGATAGGGGAAGCCTCTCCAGGATCCAGAGGTTTCCCCCTCCCAAGGTAACTATTCCAAATTGGCTTTAATTTCAAACATCCTATCAGATTCAAAGAAAATAAAATAGGATGTGTCCTGTACTGGTCTAGATTTGTCATAGTCAAACTTGTTCTCTTAGTAAAAATTCTGATGATCTGAACAATATCGGTTCTACTGTGGTTGAGGTGAACCAGCAAGAAAGTCCATAGGGAAATTCTGCTAACGTGATTGGATGGGTGGCACCCTCTCGAACTGCTGGGTTTCAGATAGGTTGTAGTAACAATACACCCGCACTATTCAGCCAATTAGAACGCTTCAAGTTGTAGACATTACTGTGATTGGAGATCTGTTCCTTATGGACTTTAATGTTGTTTCACCTCAACCACACTAGCTCTCAAATATCTACCCATGTGTGCTCTATAAACACTTGAAGTTAAATACATTTTTATATTTGTTTTACCGCTGTTCACAGTAGTTTGTGCACCTTGTGTTATAATGTAATAGTGGTGGAAGTCAATCATAATGCAACTGAGCTTGCTGACTCTTACATGATCCTTCCTCACCCCTCCTTTTTGATTACTCATGCTGTCTAGGTCTTTGAAGTCTGGTGGTAAGACGGCAAGGTCATCAGATAGAAGTAGGTGAGAAATAATCATACTTTGCTTCAGTTGTGTTACATCTGGGGACACCTGTACACACACTGGATAGTCACCTAAAACAATCACAAGCAATGACTTTAGATGATTAAAGTGGACATGAACTCTTGCACAGAACAGAAGGAAAACATAGAGAAATACACCCTGTATGTATTTAGAGAGTTTAGCTTGTTTAATTCCCCCTCATTTGTGATTAATCACAAGTTATTTGTCTCTACCGTGTCACATGACTGCCATGGCAGAGATAGCAGATAAGCTCCTTTTGAAAGCACAGGCTGTTAACAATAGGTCTGCTTCCATGAATCAGGAAGTAGAAACAGTACATATTTTAGGATTTGTATCATCCGTAACAAAGAAATGTTTTTCTTTAAAGGTTATTATGCTGTTGTGTATCTTTTAGAGCAGAGAGGATGTTCTGAGCTCAGGTCCGCTTTGTTTTGTGCAGGCCCTAACGATAAAAAAAAAAAAAAAAAAAAAAAGAGATTGACTGGCCTACTACCGGTATATCATCCCTAGTATAGACAACCTTAGTGATAGATCTGTTTAACATATATTTCTTATCACTAACTTTTTCTCTTTCCCCTACTAGCTGATCTGATGCTTAGTGAGGCCATTGCTCTGGTACGCAGTGTTCCTGACTGGGTGGTTGTGAACAGTTTAATCGTGTCTACAAAAACGCCTAATAATAAATACATTTTTGGCAAAGGGAATCTTCAGTACCTGACAGGTAATACATTAACATTAGGCTTTTCAAAAATGTGTGATTCTATAATAAAATAAAAGCATATGTATATTTATGGCACTAGAGCAGGGGTGGGCAAAATGTTTGACTCGAGGGCCACATGGGGTACTCAAGTGTGACCAAGGGGCTGGACCAGAATAGGAGTAAGTGTGGTGCGCTTTGCACGCCATGGTAAAAAAAATGGGTGTGAGCCTGATAGGTTGTGGGCGGAGCTAACTGTAATGTAACAGTAACACAAAGACAGTGGGCCCAAGTGTCCTCACAAAACAGTTATGCAAAGAGACCCTAAAGGTAATTGGACAATGCTCCCCCAACCCACAAAGAACAAATGGCAGCAGCCAGACCTCTTTGGCACCAAACGCATGGCCCAGCAAGAACAGGCAGACCCCCTGAGACAGCAAGACACATTATGCGGCAGTGTTTCCCACAAAATACACATAACCTGGCAGAAAATGCACATAACCTGGCAGAGTTTCCTCCAAATCCACATAATGTGGCGGCCTGTCCCCAAAATGCACATTACCTGGCTGTGTTTCCTCCAAAATACACATTTTATGGCAGTCTTTTCCAGAAAATAGATATAATGTGGCAGCACTTTCCCAAAATAAATATAGTAGGGAGCATTTCCCCCATAAAATGAGGCAGGGTTCCAATTTAGATAGTGCCATCTAGTATCCCTGGTATTTGTGGTGGCACCTGAAAAGAAAAATACTCACCGGGCAGGAGACTCCTCTCGGCATCCAGCGCTGATCCCCTATTTTCATTGCAGCAGGTCCATCTGCAAATCTTCTGCACCGACAGGCAGAGCATGGCTACAGAAAAATAACCGCTGGAGCCCAGCTCTGGAGACACAAATAGACTCCAGTGCTGGGCTTCCGATGCCATTTTCCCGTAGCCCAACTGTCAGAATACAGACTTCCGCAGCCTGGAACAGATGAGCTGCGGCCGGTGAACTGGTACGGTATCTGTTGTGTCCCCCGCAGTTTACCCACTGGGGGAATACACAATTTGGCCCTGAATAGATGCGCCAGATAGAATAGCCTAGCAGGACTTAATGGCCCACAGGCCATAGTTTGCCCACCCCTGCACCAGAGCAGAAGTATACTGTTTACTGAAGTTAAAGTAAACCGATATTATTAATGTTATAAGCTAACTATTTGTCTAAATAAAGATTCTGATTTTACAGATAAGCACTATGAGAAGATGCTTAGACACTTTGGCATTTACAGTACAATTCAATTCACAAAAATAGAATAGTAGAAAAGGACCTTAAAGAGCACTATTAAGTAAAATATACTGCTTTAATCACATTGTTCTTCCTGTTATCCCTTTTATACAATTTATTAAAAAAGGGAAACAATTTAGAGTATAAATGCAAAAAGCTATCAAGACAATATACTCTGTACAGCGCTGCATAATATGTCAGTGCTATATAAATATTAACAGTTATCCAAAGATATCAGGATCTATTGATGATCAGATCAAAGCATCACCTGTAGCATTGAGTTTGATCCTGGCGTGTGTGTGTGTGTGTGTGTGTGTGTGTGTGTGTGTGTGTGTGTGTGTGTGTGTGTGTGTTTGTTTCCGAAAGAGTAAAGAGAGAACTTGCATATGAAAGTGGAATTTTATACAGGACTACTAGAGCTAGGCGTTCAGGAAGTGGCCCATCTTTAAAAGGAACCTCAAGCAACAGGTCCCCACTTTCACTTACTTGGGGCTTTTTCTGGTCCCCTGTAGTTCTCCTGCTCCTTCCTTTTTGCATTTCTCCCTTCTGCTACTATGCCCATCTGAGAGCTTGGTCGCCTTCCCGATCCTGTGAGCGTTCTGTGCTTGCGCAGTTCAGAAAAATTGTGCATGAGAAGAACGCTCCCGACCACAGGAGTGCAATTGAGGCCTTGGGCCGCAAATGCCCATTAACCTGTAACTGCCTGACTCCGCCAGGTTTTGGAGGGGGACATTGGCTGAATGGAGCAGCGCAGGATGACGTTGAGGTACCATTACGACTACAGGGAGCTGGAAGAAACCCCAGGTAAGTTAAACTGGGGACCATAGTGTTTCTTGAGGTACCCTTTATCTATAAGACTGTTAACGTGTTCTCTTATATAGCACTCCCTTGACGAGTGCCATTTTAACTTACCTACTTCACCATGTTTTTAACTGTGGCTGTATTTTGCATTAGTGAAGGAGGCTTCAGGTTATTTTAGCTGAAGTTTTTTGGTGGGTTGTTAAACTGCCTGGTTCTCTCTTAGTAAGGTTCTCAGTGATATGTACATTTTATATATTGTATTCTTTGTTACAGAACAAATTAAATATTATCCTCACGCCACCGCCATTTTTCTGAATGTTGAAAGAATATCCTCTTCGACTGAGGTAAATTATTGAATAAGTAGATAAAAAAGCATATTAGAAGCGCCATTTAAGTTTAATGTAGGCAGGGGCCATACTCATCTATTTTATGTGCGTTTTCTGCACAGACAAACTGATTTAAACGGAAAGCTTGTGTTAGTTAATGGATCAATCGATGTACAGAGGCGCCAGTAGGATAAAAGATACTAAAAAGTTTAAAATGACTAGGTGGTGGCGGTGGACCAACCGACCCAATATAGACACGATGCTGTCAATTAAAGTCAACAAGAATTTATTTACATACTCCAAAAAACATACTGCGACGCGTTACACGGGCATACAAAACCCGCTTCTTCAGGCATTAAACGATAGGAGTATCACACAGCTATATGTCCTGAGTAGGCTTGGCACCTCTCACAGAGGTGCTTTATAAATAATAATACAAATGCACATAGTGATCTTTCAGCCACCCTGATGGATCATTAAAGTGTAACTGCATTATCACAAATGTGTACTGTGTACCACATGTCTTTTTTTTTTTTTTTTTTTTTTTTACAGCACTAGATGTTGAATTATATATGCTTTCTAGCAACCATGGCAGCGCTTGTGTTTATTTTTTTTCCCGCTTCAGTTTTTACTATGACAAGACAAGACAAATAACACTTATATCGTGCTTTTCTCCTGGCGGACTCAAAGCGCCAGAGCTGCAGCCACTAGGACACGCTCTATAGGCAGTAGCAGTGTTAGGGAGACTTGCCTAAGGTCTCCTACTGAATAGGTGCTGGCTTACTGAACAGGTTGAGCCGAGATTCGAACCCTGGTCTCCTGTGTCAGAGGCAGAGCCCTTAACCATTACACCATCCAGCCACTATGAATTTGACTGCAACCTGTTTAAAATATATTTACTCCCCTTTGGAAATCTTATTGCTGCCCATAGAGCGTGTCCCAGTGGCTACAGCTCTGGGGCTTGGAGTCTTCCAGGAGACAATTGCGATATGTTATTTGTCCTGTCTATTTGTCTTATTGTTGGAAAGCATAGAATCTTGGCTTTTATTTGTACTATGCCACGCGTCAGTGCAATGCACAGTTCCTGAGGTAGGGAGTGCTGAACAAGGGGTTGTGCCTGGCTGGCACCACCACCAACTTGGCAACCCAAGCTTCCAGCACAAAACCAAGTGAGTGGGTGAGGTTCCTGGTGTGCAATGTCCACTATCCAACTGCACATAGTTAGAATAAAAAGATGTCCTAGCGAAGTGAGGACCGAGCCCAGTGAGCAGGCATGGGGACAATGATTCCAGTAAAGTGGGGAATATCACTTTAAAAAGTGGACGCCTTCTTTCAATACACCCTAACTCGATGCATCACACTGATGCAGGGCATAGTGCAGATGTAAGCCAAGATTCTCGACTTTCCAACAAAGAGATTTCCAAAGGGGATTAAATGTCTTTTAAAGGGGGCAGTTGAATTTGGTAGACAATATAATACATAAGTACCCAACTTTCTTCTTCATGGCTTTGGTGCCTGAATGTCTGCACCTTTTGTGGAGAGGAACATTCTGAGCAGCTATGAAAGAGTACAAGGAAAAATGTAGGCAGATGTAAAGGGATTGGCAGGACACTGCTAGGAAAACAGATGGAGCAGATCATTTACAAGGCAGGACAGAGATTATAGTCTGAACAGAGCCCCTCAGATGCCACACATGCAGTTTTCCCTTGGCAGGGGAGGGAGATTGGGGCTAGCCAGTCTCTGAACAGTCATATACCTACCAGGTTTCTGAGATGAAATCCATAAACAGTATACTTATTTTCATTTCTATTAAATGATCATTTAAAGGGAAACTGAAGTGAGTAAACTCACCGTAGGTTTGATACTTGCCTAATTAGAGCGAAGGCTCTGGGTAGCCCTTCCTGTTCTTCTGTACGCAGGGCCGGATTTGTACTTTTTACCACCCAAGGCCAACTATACTGTCTGTTTGGTTGTTATCTCTGTGTGCCTCAATGAGAATTTTACTTTCCGTCATTGGATGTCACAGACAATAACTATTTTAGTAATATGCGTATAGATTATGTTATGTTTTCCTTAAGAATTTGTATGTTGTGTTTGCCATCTCGTTAATGATGGAACCATTGTGTCACCATGAGAGTTAGGCTGATGTGTACCTGCAGGACAGAGCTTACAGGTCTTGCAGGGACAACACAAGTACAGGACAGAGAGTTCAAAGGGTAAATCTGTCCTTGTAGATAGGGATGGCTGCATAGAACAGCTTTACTGCGCCTCACTGAGCCGCCCCTAAATTTCTGGTGCCCTAGGCCATGGCCTAGGCGGCCTTGCCAGAAATCCGGCCCTGTCTGTACGGCCCATGGTTTCTGTGCTGTTACTGGTTGTAGTTATTTGACTTGCTTGGCCGAATAGCTCTTTGGTACTCCTCGGTCAGCCTTTGTAACTACTTATGTCCCAGAGTTTTCCTGAAGACGAGTGCATCCGTACTTATTTTTAGAACTACTCTGGGATGCAAGCAGTTTCAAAGGCTGCCCTAGGCGTAACAAAGACCTAGCAGGTTGAATAACTTCAACCGGGGGGTGGAGCAGGAACAACGGGATGGACAAAGGACCAGGAAGCTGCTATGGTATCCAGAGCCTTCCCTCTATGTAGGTCCGTATCAGACCTGTGAGCTCTCTCAATTCAGGTTTGATTTAAAGTGGACCCAAATTAAAAATACAAGATTTCAGAAATAAAATCTATTTTCTAAATTATAATAATAGCAGCCTTTTTTCAGCTGCATGATGACAAATATAAAATATTTTAAATTTCTTGGAGGAACTCCTCCCTTCCTTTCATATTGCCGGGACAGAATCCAGCAAACTGATGGAGTAGGAGGTGTCCGGCAAAGGAGGAATTGCTAATGGCTGCCCCCTGTATAACCCTAGATATGAAAAGAGAAGGGTGAAAAGCATGTACTGAAATGCCCATAGGCTTGAAGGAGTGTTTATTTATCTTTGTATGTGTCAGAGGGGTGCAACTAACTATTTTGAATTAAAAAAATGTTTGGTTTGGGTCCGCTTTAAGGATCTGTTTAGACTATGCTGCATTTGCAATGTCAGTTTAGTACAGATGCACTGCCCCTCAGTGGTTCATGACAGTCTCAACTAGCAATGTGTCTGTTATCCAAAAAGACTGATGCTGGGTATACACAATGTATTTTTTTCGGTCGATTTTCCGATCCGATTCTGTTATTTTTTCTTATCTATTTCCATTAATTTCTGTGAGAAAGCAATCAGAAAAACGATCGAAAATAAGATCGGACATGACAGAAATGATCTATCGAACCGTCTATCTAACACAAAATTGTATGGTGTGTACCTAGCATGAGGCTCAATGCTGTACACTGCTGGGTTGTTATCAATCCCCTGCAGCTTTGATTTCCAGTATGTCTGATTACTTTTCATTGATTAAGCTGCCCAAAATCGATTGAAACTTGATTGATCTGGTATGCTGCTGGCAGTATTACATCTTCAGCAATAATTCAAAGCATATATTTTAAGTAAGGGAAAACCATATTCAAAAATCAGTAACTACTGTAACTGGAAGGGCAATTTAGTTTAAATATTCTGCAGTTTTCATTTAAATAACTTGGTAACTGCAAAAAATGTATTTTGTATCTTTGTTGCTTTCTAATTTATTATGGTCCTCCAGTAATCCTCTTTGCTTTAATTTGACATTTGAACGCAGAAAGTGCTGGAGGCAGAATGGGGGACGAAAGTCTTTGACAGATATACGGTGGTCCTTAATATTTTCCGGCTCACCGCACGCACGAGAGAGGCCAAGCTACAGATTGCACTGGCTGAAATTCCCTTGCTGCGGTAGGATATACAGAGGAGAATTTTCCAATATACAGTATTTTGTTTGCTATTTGGATAACTATCCAATTTATCATAAAGGTGGCCATACACTGGCCCGATTCGCGGCCGTTTCGACAGCAGATTCGATCCTGGGATCGAATCTGCTGCCAATCGTTCGCGCTAAACGCACCCGCCGATCCGATTTCCTCCCGAAATCGGATCGGTCCGTCGATTGCGCCGTGCGGAAAATTACCCTCGATCACCCGCGGGTAGGGAGCGCGTCGCTAGCGGCGGCCGATCCGATCAGGTATACATTACCTGACGCTGGCTCCCGGGCATCTTCTCCTCGCTGCACCCGCTCCATCCCGGCGCTTCCTGTGTCACTGCAGTGACCAGGAAGTTCAAATAGAGGGCGCTCTATTTGAACTTCCTGGTCACGGAGAGACACAGGAAGCGCCGGGATGGAGCGGGTGCAGCGCTGAGAAGATGCCCGGGAGCCAGCGTCAGGTAATGTATGCGCGGGGAAGGGGGGGGGACAGGCGGCAGCGGCGGCTCCACAGATGGTGAATCGGTTTCAGGCTGAAATCGATTCACAATCTGTTTGCAGTAAAGGCAGGCATACGATCCCTCTCTGATCAGATTCGATCAGATAGGGATCTGTCAGCTGGTCGATCTAATGGCAAATCGACCAGTGTATGGCTACCTTAAAACTTAAATTGTGATATTCGATTTTGAAATAAAAGTATATTTCTCAGCATTGTTTTTTTGTTTTTTTTTCCCCCTCCCAGTACAGTAATGACAAAAGAATCATTTCTAAAGGTAAAAGGGGTTTTAAAAGATTTATAGAAGTTCTAATTACAGCAAAGTCCCCATTACCCGGCACCCACAGGGATTGGCTGATGCCGTATAAGTGTACTTTCTGGTTGCTTGAGACTGAATGTTAAAAATAGGCCTAGTTAATACAGTACAATCCCTGAATCTGTATACATATTGTGAACTTTGTATTAAATGTTTAAATACAGTAATTGACAATATATTAACCTTGTGAAGGCCATGGAATCCAGTCTTTAAGCACAGCAAAGCCTACAATAAGCCTAAGAAGTTGGCCTTCACCAATGTGAGTTCTGCCAAAGATTTGTTCTGGTTGGTTGAGACTTCTGGTTAGTTTAGTTCTGGATAGCTGGGACTCTGCTGTAGTTGTTTCATTATGTAGTGTTGTGAAGTTATAGGAGGCTAAACAGTGTTCTCATTGTGATGTCCAATCTTTTGTATAGCTTGCCCGTGATGCTTGTAAGAATCTCAGCGCTTCCCTGGCTTGTACTGATGCCAGCTTGTACACTCAGCGCTTCCCTGGCTTGTACTGATGCATATACCAAGTCCCAGTTTTATGATATCAACAAACCAGGACCTGGTACATGCAAGCATAGGAGGCTAGCTGTAGTACAAGCCACGGGAAAGAGACGATTGCCGCAGGTACCAAGAGAGTTTTCTCCCAGCATTGCTTCCTTCTGCTGATCTCTGTGGACTGCGTAGGGTGGATTAGACACACAAAACTGTTGGCAGAGAGCATGTTCATATACTGTAGTGCTAAGATAACTGCTCTAGAGAGAGACTGTACAATTTAAAATACATGTGTACAATACATGTGTGATCTTTAACGAAACTTCTTTTTGATGCTACCATATGGTATTTTTCTCTAAAGGTCTAATCTGAAAAATGAAACTGCTCACTTGGACCAGCAAGGGGGAGGATCAAGATACATTATGGGATCAGGTAAATCCAATAATGTTTATACTTAGAGAGTTGTCTGAACAAGAAGTGCTCAGTGCAAAGAAGACAGTGCAGTGAAAAAGAGCAACGTAACAAAGAGTTGTGAGATCTGCCAATCACTTTTACTTTGATAGGGCTGACCGGGTGGGGTTAACTTTAGATTTCCTTTAATTTGTTTTCAAAAGGAGTCTGCACCAAGTAAACTTAGAATAAACATGATGTACAAGCAAATTAATATTACATACTTGCCTTGCCATCAGTTCTTGTCAGAAGCTCAACAATTCCTTCCAGTTCTGACTACAGACTCTTCTCTCCAGAAGCTAAAACCCATTGGGCTCTTTTCCGCTATATCAGTTGCTGTCAGTTATAACTGAAAGGACAACCAACTGATGTGCAAGGTAATGTCCATGCTTCCCCATGGCTCAAGTGGGTGATATTTCTGGTTGATGGAGTGCTGACCTGGAAGCTGTTATGAGGTCATAACCATTTTTAGAATGGAGGACAGAGAAATCCATCAATCACAGTGGACAAACAGTACGCGGGAGAGGAGAAAGAGAGTGACGAGTAGACTACGTGGGAGGTAAGTATGATGTGTGTGTGTGTGTGTGTTTATTTTGACTTTTATTTTCTGTTCAGGTTTTCTTTAATTACTGTATTTCAACATTAATACCAGAAACTACTCTAATCAGGCATCATTCAATCCACGTTGGTGCCGGAAAAATTGTGTTTTATTGTACAAACTTTACATTAAGATGCCTAAGACCGTCCACATTCAGAAAGAGGTATAGCCTAATATTTGGCAGATAAAGTTAAAAAGCGATGCAGTGATAATGCTGGTTGGAGGGTAATTTTACTTACAAGTACTCTTAATTTGTTATTTTTAAGGTGAAACATTTTTGGAGGTCCAGCAGAGGCTCCTAAAAGAGAGAGAGCAAAGGATTAAAAAGGCTTTGGAGAAGCTGAGGAAGAAAAGGAAATTGATTAGATCACAGCGCAAAAAGCGTGAATTTCCAATTATCTCTGTGATTGGCTATACCAACTCTGGTATTTACTATGTACAATATATAAATATACATACACCAAATCATGTACCTGTTGAGCAATATGTGTGCTTTGTGATGTTTCCAGGTAAAACAACACTGATAAAGGCCCTTACCAATGATCCACGCCTTCAGCCACGTGACCAGCTCTTTGCAACGCTTGATGTCACTGCACATGGTGGACTGCTCCCATTTCGCCTGCCTGTTATCTATGTTGACACTATTGGCTTCCTTTCTCAGCTACCCCACAACCTCATAGAGTCCTTTTCTGCCACCCTAGAGGATATCATCCATTCGGTAACAACTTTGAAATGTGTTTTTTTTTAAACAGTAGATAAGTCCCATTAAAAAAAAAAAAACAGGTGATAGAATAAGCAACACCCACGTCCGCCTGCAAGCGCAGCCCCTCAACCCGCATGCGCGGCCTTGTCCGTTACACCAGCACGTGTAGTCACATACGCATGCGTGACAACTGCCGAGGCTTTGCATTTGTGCACTCACTTGACGGATGCAGAAACCCAGGGGTTTTATAAGGTAGGATAGGTACTGTATATCATTGATATTTACTGTACATGATTGGCATAGCTCTTCTATATTTTATGAACCATTCTATATTATATTCTATATTTAGTTTTAACTGTGTGGCTAAAAGCTTGCCCAGTTCTAGACCAAATAACAAGGTATTCTTATAGTTATTTAGGGTTACATTTATACAAGATAGCAGCAACAGATCATTAAACAGTACCCGTTTGCTGCGGAGGGACAGTTCGTCTTCACTCCCCTCTTCTGTGTAGCTCCAGGCTGTGCAGCCAATCATCATGCGGCTTCTGTCATGTGACAGGCATTGTGAGTTGCATCGTGGCTGGCTTCCAGGGGCATGGCTACACAGCAAAGGTGTAAGGAGGACCTCTCCACTGCTGCCGCTCTGCATTTGCTAACAGGAGCAGGCCTCCCACAATGGCAGGGGTCATGGGGGGCTATTAATTGCAAATAATTGTTATAAGCCCTGTTTTAGTAAGGTTCTTGTAGAATTGTTCTTGATTGTAGAATACATTCTTCATGCTCATAGTGCCATGTTTATATCATTACAGTATAGTAGTGTCCCCCCCTTCCTCTAGTACTTACACTTGTGTGTTCCCTTCACCAGGATTTATTAATCCATGTAAGAGATCTTAGTCACCCTGAATATGTCAATCAGAAGAAGAGCGTGCTGGCTGTTCTGTCTGGACTAAATATTCCCCAGAGGCTCCTGGACAGTATGATTGAGGTGCACAATAAAACTGACATAGTGCCCAAGTAAGTGAAATTCATGAAGTCTGAAGCTGTGAGTGAACATTATCCGATGCAATGAGTGATATGTGCAAATAACAACATTTATTGTTCTGCTGTTTTGTGGCAGGATAGTGTAATGGTTAAGGGCTCTGCCTCTGACATAGGAGACCAAGGGTTCAAATCTTGGCTCTTCCCGTTCAGTAAGCCAGCACCTATTCAGTAAGGAGACCTTGGGCTAGACTCCCTAACACTGCTATGCCTATAGAGCGTGCTCTTGTGGCTGCAGCTCTGGTGCTTTGAGTCTGCCAGGAGAAAAGCACAATATAAATGTTTTCTACCTATCACTAATATACCTAATTCATCCATTGTGATGGTAAATATGCAACAGCTGCAGGGATATTGTATGCGTTACTAAGTTATTTTTACTGCCCCAGCCGTGAAAGCGATGAAGGAGGTTTTCGTGTGTCAGCATTGATAGGCTCTGGTTTGGAAGAGCTGAAAAAACGCATTGAAACAGCAGTGCTGGAAAGCACAGGGAGGATCATTACCGCTATCAGAGTGAATCTGGAAAGCCCCCAGTTAAGGTTTGTAAAATTAATAAATTCCTTTTTGACTACAAAAAAATTTGATCTTCAGACTGTAAAGAGGAACTGGGGGGGATATGGGGGTCTGTGTGGCTGATACTGAGGTGAAACCCCTCCTACAGTGTGATGTCATGACCATGATTCTAAGGACAAATGCTTGAGCAGTTAGTTGAAGGTGTTGGATTTTGGCAGTAAACATAGTGCTTAGTCACAGTCTGTGTGGGGCCTAAGTGATGTAATTGGGGCCAGGGTAGCTGGCCTGCCACACAGTTTTTCTTTTGTTCATCCTAATGAGATGGAGACATGACCCACAGAAGATGACAGCATCTACACTGCTCCAAGCCAGCCCTGGTGCAAGAGGTGAAGAATGGTTTCACACCAGTTAGGGCTGGTTCAGACGGACGCTTGCAGAGCGTTTACTGCCAGCGTTCGGGGCTTGGCGTTAAACGCTCCCATTCAAGTGAATGGGAGCGTTTGTACCAAGCTTTTACGCGCGTTTGCACGAACGCAGCGTTCGGGTCCTGATTTTCACTGGCGTTCAAGGAGCCCCTGGAAGCTACATGTTGCTTCCAGGGGCGGTTAACCGCGACAGGTAATGTCCCCATAGGGGAAGAAAAAACGCGACCGCATCTGAACGCAATGCAGCCGCTGCTGCTTCAGCTCTACAATATATACTCCAAGGATTAAACTTAAAAGGAATGTCAGAGCTGCAAAATAAAATTACATCTACTTATCCAGGGTTTCCTCCAGCCCCTAGCAGCCGCTATGTCTCTCGCTGCAGGTCCGCTCTCAGCCGCTGGCAGGTCCGCTCTCAGCCACTGACCTCGCCAGGTCGTCCTCTACTGCGCCTGCGCAAGCACCCCTGTCAATCACTCGCATGTGGTGTGGAGTGTACAAAAGTTTGTTTTAAGCACACACACACCATGCATTTTCCTGTCAGATTGACTGGCTGAATCGATTATTTCCGACAGGTGCGATCTGGATTTTCGATGTTTTTTTCTTGTTTATTTTCTGATCTTTTTGATCAGAATAACGATCTGGAAATAGATTGTACCTGTCGGAAATAATTGATTTGACCATTCTGAGGGGAAATTGCATGGTGGCATTAGTAATCAATGCTGCAGGGTGCGCTGGGCTGGAGTGTATCAGATGTTCTCATGATTTAGAGCTGATATTCACTCAAGTATCTCTGCTGCTTCTTTACTTTTACTGTTTATTTTCTGTGTTTTCACAGCTGGCTTTACAAGGAGGCGACTGTGCTGGAAGTGAATGTTTTGCCTGAAGATGGCAGTGCTGATGTCGTTGTGATAATAACCAGTGCTGCTTATGGGAAATATAAAAAACTGTTTGATACATGACCTTACTGTCGTCATTTAAAAAAAAAACTAACTTTCAAGGCACTTATGTATCTGCACCAGCGTATAATAGCCAGCTTAATGCCATAAGTCTGGTGCAGAAAAGGTATTCTCTGTAGAAACTTGGCTGTGTGTGAATGGAAATTTGCCATGCACCTGAGAAATTCTTCACTGAATCAGTGATAGATATATATACATTTAATATTGTTATAAATGGAATAAATTATTTTCATACACGTGTGAGTGGTTTATTTTCAAGATACTGCGTGGTGAAGAATAGTGTCTATATGTATTTTAGACATAAGGGGGTCCCAGGAGAGTAGAAAAGTAGAAATTGGCATAAAAAAGTTGCGGTAGCTGGACTGGAGGTATAGTGAATGCCAATTTATTTAAATCCTTTATAAATGTCTCGTTACCAGAAGAGGTTATAGAAGTCCTCTTTCACATGGGAGGCTGAAGGCTGTGAATTCACCGCCTGTCAGGTGCTTCCTGCATCATCAAGCTGCTTCCTATCGCTTGGCATTTCCTGTGGAGAAGCGGCAGCCACATCTGAGTATTTCTGCTGCAGAATAACTCTTGGGGCCAGTTCTCACTAGGGCGATTAGCGGGCAATTTCCGCTAATCGCCGAAGCGCTAGCGCAATAGAAACCTAATGGCAGTGATCTCACTGCCATGATTGCCGTCGATCACGGGCGTTTTGCGATTAACGGCAATCGCAAATTTTGGTACCTGCAGCATTTTGCCTCTATTCTCTAGCGATTGCGGTACAGTGCTTAAACAAGCGCTGATTGTGATCGCTGGGAATCGTGGGAGTGTGCAGTGATTTTACCGTGCTTATCACTGTTTTGCTACTAGTGAGAAGTGAGAATGGGCCCTTAGGCCCATTTCCCATAAGCAGTTGATAGGCAGTGAAATACCTCAAAATCTCGTAACTGCTTGCTGCTGCCTTGCTACTACTTGCTCAGCAAACACTTGAACTGCCCGTAGAAATGAGCCAATATATTTGTCCCTATTCCAAAGGCTTTTAATTTGTATAAGGTCTGGGCGTTTAACTGTTTAAAGGGCCTACAGTACACACTCCACTATAAACTGTTTCTTGTTTAATCAGCAATCGTGACAAAGATCCATTCACATAACCAACATATCATTTGGGGGTCCCCTTTGTCAAGGTAACAGCACAAAATGGTTGCTGTTAACTTGACAAAGGGGACCCTTTGGGGCCACAAAACAATTTGTTGGTTATGTGAATCAATCTTTGTTATGAATGCTGAATAAACAAGGAACTGTTTATAGTTGAGTGTGCGGACCCTACGTTTGACTTATCTGGTCCTGCCGCTTGGAGCGGTGTGCAATTCTTCGCTACCACTTATTGGCCTGTTAACTGGACCACTGTAAAACATGCAACGCATGATTAATGAAGACACTATTTACAGAGATCTTCAAGCATCTTGGGAATAGCAAAAGTAACCACCCGATCTGGACTTTTTTAATTTAACAATTTTCAAGCTGCATAAAATAAAATGCATCATTTCTGCACTAATTCAGCATAATTTGCGTCTCATTGACCATCCCTAGATGTTACATAGAAGCAATGTCCAGAGTTCCCACTGGTTGCAGTTGCATTTCCTACAGGCATTTGTGACTGTACATTGGCCCACTTAGGCCTGATTCAGACAGACAACTGAACTGCTCGCTTGCCTATTTGCAACTGTCATGGGTTGATGTTGCCTAGCGGCAAAGGACAGTGACATTGCGTTGAGCATGCTCAGATTTGACTATTGGGGGGGGGGGGGGGGGGGCGCATCTGTCTAGCGCCAGTAAGGAGCACTTACAAGTGTCCAGCCAATGCACTGGTGTGAATTCATCGCTTGTCAGCTGCCCATTTGAAAGAGGCCTTAGTGAAGTGAATTGGGTCTACATCACAGCAGAAAGCTATTTTCAGTGGCCTTGCATTGCACAGCCACTGCAACGCAGCTTTTGAGAATAATAGGCCAAGGACATCTGTTACTCCCTGTTGCTTTTTTTTGTCTGTCTGTGATCTTTTAAGGAATAAGTCTGCAAGCCTATGCTTTGGTGCACAGCGCTTTTCTTCATTATTCTCAGGGGCAATTTGCAAGATGGAGCATACTGCGGCTCACAGACCCAGGTCACAGTGCCACAACCAGCATTGAGTGCCAGCCCATCTGTTTTCTCCTTTTTTGTGCAACGTACCGGTAGCTTTTGCTGTGCCCATGCCCTGCTGAGAGATGAATCCCTGCCTCATTTTAGAGTTGCTTGCACTCTGAAATAGGTTTTCATCTGGAATAGCCCTGTATTTAGCTCCATTTACTTTCCTTTGACTTTCCAGTAGGGATGGTCAATGAGATGTAAATAATTCCAACTTAATGCTGGATTGTGTAAATGCATTGAAAAAATTGATCAATCATATCCTACCAAGAATTAACTTGATTGGTCCATTTTCAATCCGCATATAGTTGCATACAGAATTTGCATAATCCTGCATCAAGCTAGATTTGCATCTCATTAACCATCCCTCCTCCAGTCACTGAGCCTTACATTTCCCAATTCCTGCACTATTCTACCATAAGGATAAATCAATGAGATGCAAATATTTCTGAGTTCATGCAGGACTATGTAAATTTGTATGCAAATCTATGCAGCTTGAAAATGGACCAATCAAGTCCCACAAAGGTTTAAATTGGTCATTTTCAAGCTGCATATATTTGCATAAAAATATACATGATCCTGCATGATCTCAGAAATATTTGCATCTCATTGATCATCCCTATTGTACTATAAACCTCTACTAGTGATAGTCAATCAGATGCTAATAATTCCAAGTTGATGCAGGATTATGCCAATTTATACAGCTTTCAAATTGACCCACCCACATTGCTGAGGCCCTGGAGCAGTTTTCTGAGCGCTTTGTGATTTGAAAAGCTCTTGCTAATGTAATGCTATGGGTGTGATCCCACTACAGCGATGTGGTTTTATAAAAATCCCCCATAGCATTGCATTAGCAAGAGCTTTTTCAAATCACTAGTGCTTAGAAAAGGTTGCTGGTGGGTTTGAGCCCTGAACTTGATTTGTATCACACTGCTGAAATAAAGTGGTTGAGGAAACTCACCAGGAAATTCATGCAGAGGAAGAGTTACGGCATGTACTTAGCTGTTAAGAGCAACTTTAGGCATCTTTTCCACAGACAGTTGATAGGCAGTGAAATGCCTCTCAAACTGACAACTGCTTGCTGTTGCTTGGTAACTGCTCACTGCCTCCTGGTAACTGCTTGCTGAGCACACAGTTCAACTGCCCGTGGAAAAGTGCCTTACTCATTCAGATGCATTTGGAACATAAATTATAAAAGTTTCTATTAACAAAGTCAATATGCGGTGTGAGTTATCCAACCTGTGAATAACCTGCATGTTTGAAGCCTATGGCCTACAGTCTAGGATAAGCTCCGAATTGTTTTTGAATAGCTACCTACTCGAAATCACTCGGATTCTAAACATTAATTAGAGCACCTGAGGGGGCAGGTGAGGGAGGGTCAACTTACCCATGCTGCCGTCAGCTTTCATGTACTTCAATTGCGTCCCACGTCGCGTCACATCACTACCACGCTTCCTCCTTCAACCCGGAATGAGGAAATGTAGTAGTGATGCGAACATGGCGTGGGGCGCAATTGAAGCGCATTAAAGTGGACGGCAGCATGGGTAAGTTAACCCTCCCCCTCCCTCAGGTGCTCTAATTAATGTTTAGCATCCAAGTGATTTTTAAGTAGGTAGCTACTCGCAATCAATTCAGAGCTCATCACTGCCTCCAGTCCTACACCGAGTCTCCTGCACAAATTAGGGCCCTTTAAGCACAAGCAGTTGATAGGAAGTGAAAATACGAACTCTCACAACTGCTTACTGAGTGGCGCAGTTCAGCCGCCTGTGGAAAAGGGCTCTTAGTGTAGAAAAGTTCTTTCTTTCATTCTTATGGGGTTTTAACAACATATGCACATGAAGCACATCTGCAGCAATTACAATGACTTGATGGAAGTCCATTTCTGCAAGATTTTACCTAGGGCTCTTTTCCACGGGCAGTTAAACGGTTGCTCAGCAAGCAGTTACCAGGCTGCAGCAGTGAGCAGTTGAGTTTGAGAGGCATTTCACTACCTATCAACTGCCGTGGAAAAGAGGCCTCACACAACATCATCATCCTCCTTGGAACACAACCATGGTCTAAATTAAACAGTATGGGCTGAAACCCACTAGCAGCCTTTTCTAAGTGCTAGTGATTTGAAAAGCTCTTGCTAATACAATGCCATGGGGGATATTTATAAAATCACATTGCTCAAGTGGGGTCAAACCCATAGCATTACATTAGCAAGAGCTTTTCAAAACGCAAGCGGTTAGAATGGCTTAGTAATGCACTGCTTGTGGGTTCCAGGCCTAAAAGGGACAGCATGCTTATAGTTGCCAATTACACATATATCTCTTCTGAGAGGTTATAAACTTTTCTTGATGCAATTACAATTTTTTTTTCATGTAATCTTGATATTTTCGTATAGAATGTTATGTGCATGGATGCAAAAATTAATTTTGACCATATACATTGAGGTTAAAGGTCATGAGGAAAAACATTTTTACATAAATATTGTTTCAATACAAAATTACTTTCTAATTACGATACATGTGTAATTTCACAATAGTTTGAAATTTTGCATTATGGTTTCACATTGTAATTGAAAAATTACTATTATGTGAGTTTATCACTGCTGCTTATGCTGGGATGTGCAGGACCCATTCATTAAAGTAAATCTCCACAAAAGAGTGCATTGCAACATCCATGTCCTATTCCAACCAAAACCACTTATGTACATTATAATATTTAACATTTTATTAATTTGTCATGTTAGTTGTCCTTGTCAAGGGAATCTGAAGTGAGAGGGCTATGGAGGCTGACATATTAATTTCCTCTTAAACAATGCAGATTACCTGGCTGTCCTGCTGATCTTCTGCCTCTAAATACTTTTAGCTATAGACCCTGAACAAGGATGGAGATCACATGTTTCTGACTAGATTGGCTGCAAGCTTGTTCCAGGCCGGTTTTACATATGAGCCTGTGCAACTTTGCCCCAACAGGGTCATATGCATAAGCCCAACATGGTTCGTAACATACTCCCACCCCCTGGTTCGTAACATACTCCCTGCTGTGAGGCAAGTACCTCACTGGGATTCCCATCAGTCTGCGCAGGGCCGCCATCAGAAATTTTGGGGCCCCTCACAAATCATCAGTCCGGCCCCCCCCCCCAAACTGAGAAATGTGCATAGCCATTACATGTTGGCAGAGCTAGTTGGAGGCTTGCTGTCCACAAATTAATCACGAATAACCACAGTGGATACCCGTGATTCAAGTTAGCTCTAATTGCCGCGGCTAGATGCGGCGGGCCCCCAACAAGACAAATTCAGCAATCGTGAAACCCCCAACAAGACAAATTCAGCAATCGTGAGGCTCCCAACAAATCATGAGGCCCTCAACAAGTAAAAATTCAATCATTAGGCCCCCAACAAGACAAATTCAGCAGTCATGAGGCACATAAATAGACAGCATTTCACATAAATAGGCAGAATGCCCCCTTATTATGGTAGACACCTCTCACCTGGATTCTGACAGGGACCCCCAGGTTAGGTAGTGAGTGACATGGAGCCCTTTAGGCAGTGAGTGACAGGGAGCTCTTTTAGGGAGTGAGTGACAGGGAGCCCCTTTAGGTAGTGAGTGACAGGGAGCCCCTTTAGGTAGTGAGTGACAGGGAGCCCCTTTAGGTAGTGAGTGAGTGACAGGGAGCCCCTTTAGGTAGTGAGTGACAGTGAGCCCCTTTAGGTAGTGAGTGAGTGACAGTGAGCCCCTTTAGGGAGTAAGTGCCAGGGAGCCCCTTTAGGTAGTGAGGGAGTGACGGAGGCCCTTTAGGTAGTGAGTGAGTGCCAGGGAGCCCCTTTAGCTAGTGAGTGAGTGACAGGGAGCCCCCCCCCCCCCCCCAGCCACCGCCGCTGCTTCCCCTACCTTGCCAGCAGCCCAGCGTCAGACCTCAAGATCAGCGGCGACCCGACCAGTAAGAGGCAGAGCGGGCGCCAGACGCACCCGCTCTATATGCGGAAGTGATGTCACTTCCGCATATCAGTTCGGGCGCTGGGTCCTAGCGCCCGCACTATTGTCGCCGCCTGATCGAGGTCTGACGCGGCGGCGGCTAGAGGGATGGAGGGAGGGAGCAGAGGCCAGAGGGGTTGAGCGGCGGCCGGGCAGCACCCGCCAGGGCCGCGGCGGGGATGGGGCCCCCCTGCAGGCCCCGGGCCCGTGACGAGAGTCACGGATGTCCCCCCCTGATGGCGGGCCTGAGTCTGCGCATGTGAGCCGTGCCACACTGCCTGTATCGTCTATTGACATACATTACTGCATGATCCGTGCAGTAAATGTGGTTCATGCTGTAATGCGATGCAGCCTTTGTGGGAGCATTTTGGATAATGCTGTCGCGTGTGTTAGAGTCTCCATAGCCTTGCATCTCCCTTGTGACGAGCTGCAGCGGGAAAGAGTACCACGGAGCGACGCAACATGGCCAGTATGCAAGTGCCCTTATATATGTGATTCAGACACTACTGCAGCCAAATAAATCATCAGGACAGGCAACTAATATTATTTAAAAGGAAATATATATATCAGCCTCCATATATCTCTCACTTCAGTTTTCCTTTAGGCTACTTTCCCACCAAGACGTTGCGTTTTAGGGGATGTTATGGTCGCATAACGTGCCCCTAACACAACGCATGGTGGTGTTGAAGTTAGACATCAGATTGAGCTGCGTTATGCAGCTCTCAAAGCAGCCGCTCCAGGTTAGTCATAGGAAGTCTGGATCTTCTTAAGGATTCGGATCATTTGAATCATTTTACTAGGGAAGCAGACTGGGTGAAATGACTAGCAGGACAGGACTTTCCCTGCACTGAACATTCTGTATGTTCCTGTTTCTTCCAGACAGACATCCACTGTGAACCGAATCTTTCATTGTGATGATCCGGATGATTCGACTCACAAAAAAGATCCGGATCAAATGAACGATTTGTTCATGATCCGGTACAGTCCCACCAGGAGTCACCACAGTGCAGTGAATATTAATTAGCCATGTGGCTGGCTGCGGAGGAGGAGGGGAGACCGCCTCCTCCAACATTACTGAGCATGTGCAAGCAGTCTAACGCTGCTTAGCCCAGTATAACGTACAGCATGCAGCACTTTGTTTAAACGTGCTGCGTTACTATGTAACGCAACGTGTGCACGGTGAACAGCACATTGATTTTACAGTGTTGTGTTGTGTTAGGCTGCGTTACTGGCTGCTGTAACGTGGGACTTTAACATCCGACTGTGAAACCAGCCTTAAAGAATGACAAACAACAGGACAGGTTTACACTGAAAGCACATTTAACTGAGGATTTATTTTTTTTTCCGTGCTGCTCTTTCAGTTGCTTTTCATGCTCTTTAGTATGTAGTGGGTCCATAACACACAAGACAAAAATACAATAGTGTGTTGTGAGGGGGAAAAATTAATTGCAGTGCATTCACTGTAAACCAGACCTGTAGTCTGTGACATAGGGTAAAGTTAATTGTTTAATAGAAAAAGGTTTGTATTTTTTTAACAAGTGATTCAAATATTTTGTGTTTCCGGAAAATAATGTCAAAATATTGCAAATACTGTATATAAAGATCTTGTATGGTTAGTCAGAATACTGTACATACAGTAAAATGTCTGGTATTTCAAAAGTGTTCCACAGGAAAAAATAACTACAGCTCATGTGTAGGGGGATTCTGATTGGCTTTTAGCATTTTTTTTTTCTTCTTTCATGCATCAGGCATAAAAGGCACATTCCAATCCTGCAAAACAACATCTTGTGTTTTTATAAATAATGAAAGGCACATTTATGTTTAAAAAACTATACATGATTTAGTACTGTGACCCGTCTGCTGACTAAAATGTCTCAAGTCCTTTAGCAGCATGTGAATACATAAAAAGTCATTTTTTGTGCACCAGCAATTTCCTGTTGAGGCCAATCACAGTGGAGATAAAGTGGTCATAGTCTACGAGATCCTCTGCTATGATGTTAGTGGCATCCCTGGTGTGGCCAGGATGCTGTCTCTGCACCCAGCTGTTAAGGAATGGCAGTTTAGGCAAGGTCAGTTTCTTCATAGACCCAAAGGGGTGTGTTAAGATGTAAAAGGCATTTTCTGTCAAATTTAAACCAGCCACAAAAAATCCATCTGAAATGAAAAAAACAAAATATAGTTGTGAGCAAACTGTGTAGTTAAAGCGTTCCTGAAACAGAATGAAAGTTAAAGCGGAACTGTAAATTCCTTTAAAAAAAAAAAAAAAGTTTTGCTTACGTAAGGCTTCCCCAGGCCCCCAGCAGCCGTTCTGTCCCGCGCCGGTCCTGCACGAGCATTCGTTCTCCCGTGCCAGCTATTTTTGTTACCGCCAACTTGCAAGTTGATGGTAACTGCGCCTGCATGCCTTAGGCTAAGCGAAGCTTTCTCTATGTTCCAGCTCGCAATAGCATCCTGTGCTAATAGCGCAGGAAGCTATAGCGGGCAGGAACGTGAGGAAAGCTTCGCGTAGGGCGGGGCGTGCAGTTGCCATCGACGGCGGTAACAAAATTAGCTGGCGCGGGAGAACGGAGGCTCGTGCAGGACCGGCGTGGAACAGGACGGCACAGTTTTTCATACTTTTTTTTTTTTGCTTTCAGAGCAAAATACTCTATAGTCTGATATGCAAAAAAAATATATATATTGGCTGTGCATTGAAGCAGACACCCCTTTTGAGAATGATCCAATAGAGCTAAATCCTACACACAATGAATTAAAGCTTTTGCCTTTTGATATTTAAAGTGAACCTCCGGACTAAAAATCTACTCAGCAGAACTGAAAACGCTTGGCGTTTAACAGTTTCACAGCATCAGAACTTGTTTTTCTTACCAAAGCATCATTTTTAGCTGCATTTTGAGCTAAGCTCTGCCTCATCAAAGAAAACTGCCCAGGCTTTTTTCCCCTGATGCTATGCAAAGCATGATGGGATTTCCTATGTTGTTATTTACGTTGCCTAGCAACTCGGAGGGGTGATCAGCACACAGGACAGTTGGAACTGTGTCTCATGCTCCCTGTCACCTCCTTTCAACCAAAAAGATGGCTGCCCTCATGAAATCAAACATTTGCCTTTTCTTTTAAAACCAGGGTGGGTAGGAGATTATATTACCTATCTATTTTAATTAACATAACTAATGTAACCTAAAGGGAACCAGAGACGAAGGATAGTGGAAAATGAAAAAAAAGATTTTATACATACCTGGGGCTTCCTCCAGCCCCATAAGCCTAGATCGCTCCCACACCGCCGTCCTCCGCTTCCTCTATCCGCCGGTACCGGTCCCGTCACTTCCGGCGGACGCAGACAATTTTCTGCATGAACAGGGGCTCCCTCCTTACGCATGCGCCTGCGTGATATGAAGGCGCATGCGTAAGGATATGGAGAAAGCCCTGTTCATGCGGAAAATTGGCCGCGTTCGCTGGCAGTGACGCACTGCGCTTGCCTCAACTGGCCGGGATTACAGGACCCGGTACCGGCGGATAGAGGAAGCGGAGGATGGCGGCGTGGCAGCGATCCAGGCTTATGGGGCTGGAGGAAGCCCCAGGTATGTATAAAAAATGTTTTACCATAGTCTCTGGCTCTTTTTAATGACAGTATGTTTGTTTAGGCTGAAGTTCCTCTTTAACATGAAAAGTAGGAAAATGGTTACACAGCTACTTTGACATTATTTGTACATTGCCATTTTAGAACACGTGGTTTGATAATGTTCCTTTAAAGAGACACTGAAGCGAAAAAAAATGATGATATTATGATTTGTATGTGTAGTACAGCTAAGAAAAAAAAAACATTAAGATCAGATACATCAGTGTAATTGTTTCCAGTACAGGAAGAGTTGAGAAACTCCAGTTGTTATCTCTATGCAAACAAGCCATTAATCTCTCCGACTAACTAATGCTGGGAATACACGTTTCGTTTTTGCCTTCGTTTTAGCCTTCGTTTCGATTGTGCCTTTTGTCCTTTTCGTTCCCGAAATAATCGAACGTACGGTTAATATCACCACCCACGGTTTCGTTTTTTTTTCGATTCTGATGGTTTTGTTTTTCCAATGATCGAAGGCTGCAAAGAAACGAAACGAAAATCCCTTTTTACAGGGACGGACTAACATAAACGAACATATAATCGATCTGAACAGCCATCAAGCCTACCAATGGCTCGATTAGATGGATAAAGAGAGATAATATCAAACATGTTCGATCACTAGTCGTTCGTTTTTGGGGTCTATTAATCGAAACTATAATGAGATTATGACTATTTTCACATACGTTTCCAACACTCGATTCGTTTACTGAACGAATCGAAGGCTAAAACGAAGGCAAAAACGAAACGTGTATTCCCAGCATTAGTCTGGAGAGGGCTGTTATCTGACTTTTATTATCTCAACTGTAATTGAACTGTTTACTTTTCCTCTGCTAGAGGAGAGTTCATTACTTCACAGACTGCTCTGAAAGACTCATTTTGAATGCTAAGGGCCCTTTTCCACTTGCAGTCGCTAGCATTCACGCTGAACGCTAGCGATTGCTGAATCGCAATTACCGGCGATTCCCCGACGTTCACGGCCGCGATTTTGCTATGCCACTGCATAGCAAAATCGCGGCAAATATCGCTCTGCCGCGCGTTCGCGTTCCCGTAAAAAGCGAATTGCGGTAGTGGAAATGACCTACCGCGATTCCTATGTTAAAAAGCAAACCGTAGCGATTGTAAAATCGCTAGCGGTTTGCGTTTTTGCGATTCAGCCAGCGCAAACGCGCTGGTGGAAAAGGGCCCTGAGTGTTGTGTAATCTGCACATATATTATAGAGTGATGCAATGTTAGAAAAAACACTATATACCTGAAAATAAAAATGAGAATATTTTCTTTGCTGCTAATCTTCTAGTAATTATTCATAGTACACAACCAATTCATTATATCATATTTTTTTTTTCGCTTCAGTGTCTCTTTAAATGATAGATCCTCAGCTTTCTATCATACCTGGTCGTCCTTTATGCTTTTCTGTGTCCAGGAAACTGATCAGAGAGTCTGCATTTGTCGTGTTTCCCCACCAGTATGGCATTGATGGCCACAGGTATTCATATTTCAGTGCCAAAGGATTGTCGTAAGAAACAATAACCTGGAAACCTTTTTGCCACATGTTCCTCAGTGTAGGCTGTTCCTGAACAATGACAGGAAATACAAGAACTGAGTAAGTGACACATTTACTTGAAGTACTTAATTTGACAATTCTGGCCATGTCACACAGCAATTTTCCTGCTACTATGTATTGCTGTGACAGATCTCTAGAGGCAATGATATTTAGTAAAAACATGCTTTGTGCTCCTAGAATATCCTTCATCAATTCATACTCCTCTTGTGATTAAATGTTCTCATCCTCATAACAAGGGGACACGTATTTCTGAAGAGCTACTCAGCCGAGCTGCTTTACTGGCTGACAACACTGGAGTGACAGGCCGGGTGAAGGCCGGGGTAGATTACAAGGAAGGCCGCAAAGGTCAGGGCCTTGGGCGGATGTAGCCCAAGGGGGCAGCTGGACATGGAAGAGTAAGCTACAAATGGAACAACACATGGAACAGGGGTGCCGCTGCCCAATAAGAGCTGTACATGAAGAGGGGCTGCTGATCATGGACATTACATATAGATGAGAGGGCTGCACATGGAAGGGGATCAACAGGAAAGTTGGCCTAAACCGGCTAACGTATAGATCCCGCCTTGGGTGGAGGATCAGGAAGACTCTGTTGTACCCAGGGCCTTCCCTCTACTACTCAGTCTCAAACCTGAAAGGACTTCTCTCACTTCAGATTTCCTTTACAATTAATGCCCTGCATTTCCTGCAGCAAAAAATAAATAGCACTGCAAAAGTGTTTTGCTTTGAAGCTAAAAGCATTTACTTCCATTTCCCCTGGGCTGTTATCACTTGATTGTGCCTACAGGAAAAGTCAGATGCTTGCTGGAAAAAAAAAATTCAATAGTCTGATGGTGAAGTTTTCTACCAGCATGAAACTGATTCAGCAGATTCCTAATAAGGATTAACGAGCACAGTTATACGAGACACATAACTGCACCTGCTTGTGTCTGTGAAGGTGGCCGCGGCAGTGAAAGTTTACTTACCCGAATATTCAGTCTTTGCCGCTTTCCCTCATCCTCCTGATACTTCCTGTTTTACAGCCGGAACTTCTGCTGTGAAAGAGCACGTATCAGGAGGATGTATAGTATAGGAGTGCAGCAAGGGCCAAACATCCAAGTAAGTTAACTCTCACTGTCACAGCCACCTCTGTGGGTGCAGTTTTGTGTCTTTGTAAAACTGTGCTCACTCACCCTTAAGCCCCATCTACAGGATACGATTCTTTGTGCGATTTGATTACAATTCGATTTACGATCCGATTAAATCCAACATGTCCGATCGGGATGGACATGTCAGATTTAATTGGATCGTAAATAGAATCGTAATCGAATCGCACAAAGAATCGTATCGTGTAGATGGAGCTTAAGTTCCTACAGGCATAATCATGTAACCACAGCCCAGGGAAAATGAAGGGGTTTTTTTTTAACTTGAAGACAAAAAGGGCACTTTGCAGTGCTATATATTTTCTGCTGCAGGAAGTACAAGGAATTCATTTAGATACAGTATTTTTAAGTAAGGGTTCCATTTTTTAAGATCAGCAAACCTACAGTTTCAGTACAACTAATGTAAATAAATACAAAATTGTGTCTCCACAGTGCTGTCAAAAGTGCCATAACACTGCCAGCCAACCCCTCTGGCCAGTGAGCACTAGGGTGCACTATTTTCCTGTTAAAGGCACAAGATAATAGGACTATACAGTGGAAGAATATGGTTTGCATCTGTGTTCTAACCGTGAAATCATAAGAAATATGACTGAAAATGTAATTCAGAAGAGGAGAAAAATCAGTTAGCTATAGTTGCATAACTACATTCATTCTGACCCATAATGCACCAATTTTTACAGCTTTTTATTTCTCCATAAAACACAAAAAAAAAAAAAGAAAGGAAGAAAATCGGCTAAGCCTCTTGCCATTTTCAACTACAGGTCTGTATTGTTTGTATTACTGCCATGTTATCTTTATAACTAAAAGGCAGTTGTAATACGGCGTGGTTTCAGGGCCGCGCACGCAAATTACAACGTCTGCCTATTGCGCTCACGGTGGGTAAAGGAGATAGGAGGGGGCGGGTACGGCGTTCTGCAGCAGGCAGGCCGGAGTCACATGGCAGATTCTTTTTAACCGGTTCAGCCCCACAGTGTCGAAAACCTTATGCATCCAAGCAACATTCACCTCCCATTAATTCGCCAATAACTTTATCACTACTTATCACAATGAATTGATCTATATTTTGTTTTTTCCACCACTAATTAGGCTTTCTTTGGGTGGTACATTTTGCTAAGAATTATTTTTTTCTATATCCATTTTAAAATAAAATGGATATAGAAAAATTTATAAAATAAAATAAAAAAAAAATCATTTATCAGTTTTTGGTCATTATAGTTTGAAATTAATATATGTTACCATATGTTACCGTAATAATAAATAAAACTCATTTTATTTGCCCATTTGTTCCGGTTATTACACAGTTTAAATGATGTCCCTTGCACAATGTATAACGCCGATATTTTATTTAGAAATAAAGGTGCATTTTTTCAATTTGCGTCCATCACTATTTACAAGCTTATAATTTTAAAAAAAAATTATAATAATATACTCTCTTGCCATGCATATTTAAAAAGTTCAGACCCTTAGGTAACTATTTATGTTTGTTTGTTTTTTTAATTGTAATTTTTTTTTATTAAAAAATGTATTTGGGTAATTTTTGGTGTGGGAAGGAAACAGCTAATTTTAAATGTAAAATAATGTAATTGTTTAATAAAAAATGTATGTGGGTGTAGTTTACTATTTGGCCACAAGATGGCCACAGTCAAAAAAGTCCTGGATGTGAATGATCTCGCATCCAGGAACTAGAAAGAGGACGGGAATTTTTTTTTTTTCAGAAAGACAGGAACTATATTCCCATTCACTGATCGGGGGCTAACAGCAGGCAGCGGGAGCGCGCGCGGCGCCGCTGCAGCACCACAGCCTATCTGGACGAACATGCTCGTCCAGATAGGCTGAACTGGTTAAAGTGGACTTCCGCACACTCATGCAAATCCTCATGCGAATCCATTCACAAATATCATGTAGCTATCAATGAGGACGTTAAGGATATGTGTTCCTATTAGGTTTTGATGCGCTAAATGCGTGCATGTTTGTGCTATGCATGTTACAGGGCCAGAGTTAGGACACATACGACACTGGGCTACCTCTACTCGGTGTATGTGACTACGCAAGAGACTTTATTCTTGTAACGAAGCTCCCAACTTTTAACTTAGCTGTAGGGACAGCATTGATTGCTGCATGATTTTTGTGAAAGGATTCGCATGAGGATTTGCATAATTGTGCGGAAGTTCATTTTGCTGTTTTGCTTGCCACACCCCTTCCAGCACCTCCCCATTAAATCTACAAGTGTTTAAATGTCCTAGCTCAAGGTGAGGAGCCTGGATTTTGTGTTTTTTAAATTCTTTCTAAAGTGGACCTGAACTCAGAACTTCCTCTCTGCTCTAAAAGATAAGCAACAGCATAACAACCTTTAACCACTCTGGATGGATATATTTGTCCAAAAATCGCCACTCAAAGGCAATCTGGACGAATATATTTGTCCAGCAGTGTTGCTGCCCTTGTGCATACGTATCCACGTGCAGGCGGCTCATTCCCCGCTGCTATTACAGGGGATTGATTGCTACAGAGGGATGAGTGTTCCCCGAGGTAAACGATTCCCTGCAAATGAATCAAGATGCCTCTAATCAGGAGGTATTGGATTCATGAACCGGAATGTGAAAAAAAAAAAAAAAAAATCTGGAACTCCCTGGTATCTTCCAGGAGAGTGCTTAGTGGCCAAAAAGTTAAACAATACACACTAAATAAAAACTGATTGACTCCCCACCCTGCCCATTAACTAAAAAAATAAAAACACGTTTAAAAAAAAATTACATAAATTGTTACCTTAGGGACTAACCTTTTTAATATGTATGTTGTGGAGGTATATTATATATACCTTATTACCTTTAGCCTATATGGGCTTGTAATTAGTGATGGACGCAAAACTGAAAAAATGCACCTTTATTTCAAAATAAAATATTTGCGCCATACACTGTACTAGGGAAATACTTTGAACGTTGCAATAACCGGGACAAATAAAATGTGTGGATTTTATCCACAGCAGAACATTTTATTTTAAAACTATAATAGCCGAAAACTGAGAAATAATGATTTTTTTCCCTATTTTTCTTATTATTCCTGTTAAAATGCATTTAGAATAAAATAATTCTTTGCAAAATGTATCACCCAAAGAAAGCCTAATTGGTGGCAAAAAAAAACCAAGATATAGATCATATAGGTGTGATAAGTAGAGATAACTTTATTGGCGAATGAATGGAAGGAGCGCTGACAGGGGAAAATTGCCTTCGCCCTGAAGGTGAAAACACCTGCAGGCTGAAGTGGTTAAAGAAAAACATTTCTTTGTTACAGCTGATACAAATCCTACAATAAATCTGCACTGTTTCCAATTCCTGATTCACGGAAGCAGACACATTGTTAACATCCTATGCTTTCAAATGAGCTTATCTGCCATCTCTACCATGGCAGTCATGTGACATGGGAGAGATCAAATTACAACTTGCGATTAGTCACAGATGAGAGGGAATCAGACAGAATAGACACATGGTGCATTTCTCTAGGTTTTCCTTCTATCCTGTGCAAAAGTTTAGGTCCACTTTAAAGAATAGGGGGATTGCTGGTCAAGCCAGAAATGACAGTTAAAACCGCATTGTATATGTGCTTTAAGAGTCGACATCATAATGCAAGACAATTGTGCAGTATTTTGTTTATCCATACATGTTTTGGGCATAGTCTGGATCCAAATATGCCGTGTATGCAGTTTATTAGATGCATGTGGAGCACTGGGGACATGGATTGCAAGTTTTTACAAGATATGATGAGCATCTCCTTTGGGTTCCTCTTCATCCAATCTGAGATTTCATGTAACGTTTCCTAGGTGGGGAACAAGATACAGATATTTCACTGTACAGAATTTAGCTGGACAAGAAACTCAGAAAAGAAGAACTACAGTTAAAACTTTCACTTTGCCTGTGAACAGAGAATAAATAAATGGAGAAGCTCTTTGTCACATTTAGCTCCTATTTAAAGTGGTCTGAAAGTCGGCATTTCTTCTTGGCTCTAAAAGATTCCTTACAGCTTTAAAGCTACTATCCCCCAAAAAATTCTAGCAGAACATCACTGAAATGGTTAAACAAACCACTTTGTCCTGCTATTCAGCTTCAAATCCACATCCAAACTGGAGATAACAGTATATTTTTTTACTTGTTAAACACAAATGTATTAACACTGGAATGTAAACAAACACTATCTGAGAAACTGACTCTGCTTCAGGCACACACAGAGTTCAGAATAGCTCATTAGAAGATTTTATAATAGAAAAAGAAAAAATGAAAAGCCAGCTTTCAGGACAAGATACACTACACTTTGGAAACTTATAATTTGTAGACAGATAATTTTACTTGTGCACAACAGCAAATATGATAATGTATGAGTAAAATAAAGTAGGAAAACACATTTTTATTGAATGTTATGTCAGAGTTTCAGACCACTTTAAGTTACTTTGAAAGAAACGCCCCTTGCCTCTCATCCAAGGTCTCTGAAACCAGGAAATGAGGAAACACTCTCCAGTGGAAACAACAAAATTACAAGAATAAGTGAGACAGAACTTAAGTTGTTTATATCACTCAGATGCCTTCCTGTCCCAGTAATAGGTGGCATTCAAAATGGAAAGTGAGGAGGAGATGTAAGAAATGGGAACCCTCATAATACATTTTGCAAATATAACCCTTCTCGACTACAAAATGGATCAAAAGCATTTGACTGGAGTTCTGCTTAAAAAAGAGAATTAAATAAAACAAAGAACAAAATAAACAATGAAAAATTATGTAACGGCACTAACAGGCCAGTCACTTACCTCTACAGTCATCGATGTATAAAATCCATGTACAAAATACAGGTTTGGAGAAGGCACATCGGGTCTGTGAGCTATGCGAAGATCGAGATATCTAATACCTACATCCAGCTGCTGAGCAACACTTAAGGTCTGTAAAACATACAAAGGAACACAAGTAAATACACGCTGGAATATATTCAAAGACACTTGTTGATCATGGCAGTCCTTCAAAAGCAGCAGCAAGGAGTTTTGATGCTTCTTGCTTGTGCTCTTGTATGCAATTCTTATCATGAACAACCAGTGAGAACTAGGAGTAACACATATGGAGCACCCACATATTTTGTATGAATATCTACTGCTGAAAGTATGAGACTCACTATTATATCCCCTTGTTTTTATTAACCATTTAAATAATGGTATTTTCAAATCCTAAATGCAATTTTAAAAAACACACTTGGTTCCTTAAATGTATAAAGGGTAAATTGGGCAAGTTTGCACATGCTACATTGTTTTCATTTTCCCTGCTGTCCTTGAAAATCTACCAAGATCCTGAACTTTCCTTGCAGGAGAAATCTACATTTATTGCCAGATAAAGCTACTCAATGTCAAAGGTGAGGTTTACTGCTTAACACCTTGTCAGAATGGCAATAGTACAAACAAATGTCCATGCACCCCAGATACAGACATACAGGCATATACTGTAATAATTAAAGCAACATTTTTCAACAAGCAGCTCAAACACAGGAAATTAAAATATAAGTAGCACTTGACAGCAGTAATTTCTTCCTCTGTCATTGCAGTTCAGTTTCTCTTAAAGAGAATCTGTATTGTTGAAATCGCACAAAAGTAAACATACCAGTGTGTTAGGGGACATCTCCTATTCCCCTCTGTCACAATTTCGCCGCTCCCTGCGCATTAAAAGTAGTCAAAAACAGTTTTAAAAAGTTTGTTTATAAACAAACAAAATGGTCACCAAAACAGGAAGTAGGTTGATGTACAGTATGTCCACACATAGAAAATACATCCACACACAAGCAGGCTGTACACAGGCTTCCTTTTGAATCTCAAGAGATCATTTGTGTGCGTCTTTCCCCTGCAGCTCTCATCCACTGAAGAGTGACAGACTGATTGTTTCTTCCTGCAGACAGCTCTGCCAATGTCTGTAATTCCTCAGTATGTGAAAGCCCAGTTAGCTCCTTTCACAGCCAAACAGAGGAGGATTTATCCAGCTTGTAAAAGATAAGAGAGCAGAGAGGCTGCCTAATTGTAAATAACACACACACGGGAGTGTGCATAGAGGGGGCCTGGAGAAGGGCGTGCATAGCAGAACAACACTGAAGAGTTGGCAGCCTTCCAGACACAGGGCGCCAAGTCCGACAGGAGAGAGATAAGCTGATTTATTACAGAGACGGTGATAGTAGAAAGTGCTGCAGTAAGCCAGAGCACATTAGAATAGGTTTAGGAACTTGTAGGATAGTAGAAAAAAGGATGACATTTGTGTTACAGAGCCTCTTTAAGCCTCATACACATGAGGCACAAATGTCTGCAGTTGCAAGCAGACAAGAGACAAAAAAAAAAAAAAAAAAAAAAAAAAAGCAACAGTTCGCCAGGTCCCTCTGTGCGGCAGCTGTACACACGTTGCACAGAAGGACAGAAGCTGTCGCTGAAAGTTTCGTCCCCCTGCCGGAAGCTCCCTTCTGGCTGTGGGTAGCGGTCGCTAGTCCGCACATACACACGCAGTACGCGTGGCGGACTAGCGACAGTTGCAGAGACAAAAGTTGCCCGCGATTGAACTTTTCAATCGCACAGCAACTGCTGTCTCCGGCGACAGTTCGGGGTGCGCGCCTCATACACATGGGGCAACTGTGCCCCGTGTGTTAGAGCCTTAACAGGCACTTAGGTGGCGTTTATTGCTTTCCCCACAGTCATGGATGGTTGTATACAGTGCTGGCTGTTGCTAGGCTATTCGATTTAAAGGGAACCTGAAGTGAGTAAAATTATTTAAAATAAACACATGACATAGCTGCAAATGAATATTACATACTACCCTCACAGTCAGTTCCTCTCAGAAGCTCACCATTTTCTCCTTACAGTGATCCCTTCCAGTTCTGACAATATTTTGTCAGAACTGAAATATACCAGTTGCTGTCAGTTATACATCAGCAGCTGTCAGTTACAACTGAATGTGCAAGGTAATGTCCATGTTTCCCTATGGCTCCAGTGGATGATATTACAGTTTAACAGTGTGCTGACCAGGAAGCTGTTATGGGGTAATGGCCATTTTTAAAATGGAGGATGGAGAACTCCTTTGATCACAGTGGACAAATGGGACCCAGGAGAGGAGAAAGATTGAGCTGTAGACTACACAGGAGGTAAGTATGACATGTGTATGGTTATGTTGACTTTTTATTTTCAGCTCAGGTTCTTTTTAAGCCACATGCCTAAAACCTCCTTCTGCTCCATTCCCTTCTCCCAATATGCACACGTTGCCATTTTACGGATTTCCCTATTTGTGCTCACATCATCTCTGGTCCTCCTAATTCTCACATGTCTGTCATGTGTTGCAGGGGTGGGGAAAAGATGGCAGTGTGAGCAGGAACAGCTGATGAACATGGACCCAAGTAAGGAATGCACCATTTGAAGTCTATATTCTATTTAGTTTGAAATTTTAGGGGATACAATTGGCAAGTTCTCTAACCAGTCCATTTCTTTTCTGGACACAGCTCTTGACCTGTCAATTGCTGAAGTAAAAATAGCGTTTAACATTAATTAGGTTAAAGAAACCAAGTGAAGAAGTCCATAGACCTGCTGACAGCCAAGAAGCTGCCATTTATTGAAGACTGGCATTTCTGAGACACAGTATGGTATGTTTAGGATTTTATTCAATTGCTGCTACATAAATGACTATAGTGGTAGCAGAATAATTTTTTATATGTTTTAAATACTAAAAACAAATATCAAAAAGTTTTGACAGCAAATTAAAGATCACCACTGACTGAGAGATTACATCTAGATTTGGTAATTCAAAAAGATTCATAGCAAAAACAGTTATTTCTAAGCAAGACAACAAGAGTACAGGGAGTGCAGAATTATTAGGCAAGTTGTATTTTTGAGGAATAATTTTATTATTGAACAAACATGTTCTCAATGAACCCAAAAACTCATTAATATCAAAGCTAAATATTTTTGAAAGTAGTTTTTAGTTTTAGCTATTTTAGGGGGATATCTGTGTGTGCAGGTGACTATTACTGTGCATAATTATTAGGCAACTTAACAAAAAAACAAATATATACCCATTTCAATTATTTATTTTTACCAGTGAAACCAATAGAACATCTCAACATTCACAAATATACATTTCTGACATTCAAAAACAAAACAAAAAAAAAATCAGTGACCAATATAGCCACCTTTCTTTGCAAGGACACTCAAAAGCCTGCCATCCATGGATTCTGTCAGTGTTTTGATCTGTTCACCATCAACATTGCGTGCAGCAGCAACCACAGACTCCCAGACACTGTTCAGAGAGGTGTACGGTTTTCCCTCCTTGTAAATCTCACATTTAATGATGGACCACAGGTTCTCAATGGGGTTCAGATCATGTGAACAAGGAGGCCATGTCATTAGTTTTTCTTCTTTTATACCCTTTCTTGCCAGCCACGCTGTGGAGTACTTGGACGCGTGTGATGGAGCATTGTCCTGCATGAAAATCATGTTTTTCTTGAAGGATGCAGACTTCCTTCTGTACCACTGGTTGAAGAAGGTGTCTTCCAGAAACTGGCAGTAGGACTGGGAGTTGAGCTTGACTCCATCCTCAACCCGAAAAGGCCCCACAAGCTCATCTTTGATGATACCAGCCAAAACCAGTACTCCACCTCCACCTTGCTGGCATCCGAGTCGGACTGGAGCTCTCTGCCCTTTACCAATCCAGCCACGGGCCCATGCATCTGGCCCATCAAGACTCACTCTCATTTCATCAGTCCATAAAACCTTAGAAAAATCTTGAGATATTTCTTGGCCCATTCTTGACGTTTCAGCTTGTGTGTCTTGTTCAGTGGTGGTCGTCTTTCAGCCTTTCTTACCTTGGCCATGTCTCTGAGTATTGCACACCTTGTGCTTTTGGGCACTCCAGTGATGTTGCAACTCTGAAATATGGCCAAAATGGTGGCAAGTGGCATCTTGGCAGCTGCACGCTTGACTTTTCTCAGTTCATGGGCAGTTATTTTGCGCCTTGGTTTTTCCACACGCTTCTTGCAACCCTGTTGACTATTTTGAATGAAACGCTTGATTGTTCGATGATCACGCTTCAAAAGCTTTGCCATTTTAAAAGTACTGCATCCCTCTGCAAAATATCTCACTATTTTTGACTTTTCTGAGCCTGTCAAGTCCTTCTTTTGACCCATTTTGCCAAAGGAAAGGAAGTTGCCTAATAATTATGCACACCTGATATAGGGTGTTGATGTCATTAGACCACACCCCTTCTCATTACAGAGATGCACATCACCTAATATGCTTAATTGGTAGTAGGCTTTCGAGCCTATACAGCTTGGAGTAAGACAACATGCATAAAGAGGATGATGTGGTCAAAATACTCATTTGCCTAATAATTCTGCACTCCCTGTAAAATGGCTATATAATAATAAAAAAAAAAAAAAAAAAAAAAAAGCAAAATACCTGCGTCGTGCTCCACCGTAAGATGATATTGCGTGTTATGGAAGGAAAAGCCTTCGCTAAGAAGAACAGCAGTTTTGGTAAATCGGGATCAAGTGGTGAACATCTGTCTAGTCCATACGTCATGGTGTCATGACTCCCTGGTACAAAAAAATTAAAAGATATTATCACACCTGAAGTGAGAGAGGTAAGGAGACTTTTAAACAATACAAGTTACCTGGCAGTCTTGTTGATCTATCAATCACAAAGGGCTGGCACATCCAAGCTGATTCTTTATTGGTTCCATATAAAACATATAGCCATATGGAACCATTAAAGATTTACTTTGGATGTGCCAGCTCTTTTTGATTGAAAAGGAATGAGGACCGGCACCATCCATATAGCGTATTTAGGCTCTTTAGTATTATAGACACAGACAGTTGTAAAACACTGACAGAGCTTGATAAATTGTATAAAGGGCGTCATTCCCCTTTATCCAGCTGATGCAACCCCCCTCTTCCGAGACAATGGATTTGATTCTGTAGTGTATGCCAGACAACACAATAACTTATGTACAAGTCATGTCGATCTTCCTGGCATCAGTAGTGTCTGATTCACACACCTGAAACAAGCATCAGTGTAATCCATTCAGACTTCAGTCAATCTGATCTGTATGCTACAGTAGTTCAGGGTCTATGGCTTAAAAACTATTAGAGGCAGAGGATTAGCAGGATAGTCAGGCAATGTGCATTGGAAGGAAATAGGTCAGCCTCCATATCACCCTCACTTCAGGTGTACGATGATGCGTTTTCACTTGCTGCAGAATGTGGGCATTTAGTAGACTGTAGCCTGTGGATAGTACACTGATTTGAAACCGCACAGATTAGTTGAGAATGCTACAAAATGTAGGTCATGATGCCTCTAGCTTAGGGATATCTGTACATCCTCCAACTGCAAATCCTTGCTGCCTCTCCCACCGTTATGTACACTATGTCCTGTGTCATTTATGCAGAGAATGTCCTTGTTTATAAGGATATCTTGTTCTGTAGATCTAATGGGCAACAAGATAGCAAAAGCTCATTTGAAAAAGCGATAAAAATATATAACGCGTTGCAAATACACGCTTGGATGACCGCAGTTTCCACATGGTTTTTGAATATTTGTCTGGTTGCCTCACTGATCCCAATAGGGTTTGTATTCACAAAGTACAAATAAAAGTTATAGTGTGTTTTATAAAGTGTATTAAAGTGGATATTAGTATTATTGATTTATACAGCACCAACATCTTCCAAGGCGCTGTACAACAGAATAGAAGGTATAACAAAACCGGTACAAATAACAGTACAAGACAATGGTGTATTACAGCTTATGCAGTGAACCAATCAACTAGAGATTTGTACATAATGGTGGAAGATATGTATGTACATTACACAGCATTGGGAGACAAAAGGGGAAGAGAGCCCTGGCCAATCCGCCCTACAGTGTGAAGGGATAGCCAGTGTATAATGTATATTCAACAGATCCTCTTTTCCTGTAAAGTGATAATTACCTGCTGGGTCTTCCTCTTGTAAACCAGTCCCGTGGTCCATGTCTGCCGACTTCCAGCGTGTAGCCCCATCCCTCCCCCTGCTGAAAAACGCCATTTGCTTTCTGTATGCGAGATGGAGAAAACAAAAAAGCGTTTTTCGATGGGGGTGGGGAAAGTGGTGGACACTGACCCCCCCCCCCCCCCCAGGACTAAATAAGGCCTTGTTCACATCTAAAATAGAAGGCCTTGTTCACATCTAAAATCAAAGGCCTTGTTCACATCTAAAATCGAAATGCAAACGCAAGCATTTTGCAATTCTTAAAGAAATTTTTTTCACCCTCCCGGCGCTAAAAGTGCTTTTCTAAGCGTTTTTTCAGAGCGATTTTTTTCATTCACTCCCTGACGCAAGTCAGGAAGTGAACTCTTTGACCTGGAAAAAAATAAATACAATGTATTTATTCTTAACGCTCATGCAATCGCTACACAAAGCGATTATGTGAGAGTTTTGCATTTTTTCTATACCTTCCATTGAGACAAAATTGCCTCAAAAATGGTCCATGCACCACTTTTCTGAGCGGATCTGAAACAAACCGCAAAGATGTCAACTCCCTCATACAGAATCATTGCACAAGCTTTTTTAGGGCGATTTTTAGAATCTCCTGCGCTTGAAAAAAGGGCAAAAAAACCCTTAGTGTGAACGAGCCCTAACAAGAGGAAGACCTGGCAGGTAATTATATCGTTACAGGAGAAGAGCATCTGCTTGATATCCTCTAACTTAAAGGGGAACTGAAGAGAGAGGTATATGGAGAATGCCATGTTTATTTCCTTTTAAGCCAATACCAGTTGCCTGGCAGCCCTGCTGATCCTCTGCCTCTAATACTATTAGCCATAGCCCCTGAACAAGCATGCAGCCGATCAGGTGTTGCTGACATTACCAGATCTGACAAGACTAGCTGCATGCTTGTTTCTGGTGTTATTCAGATACTACTGCAGAGAAATAGACCAGCAGGGCTGCCAGGCAACTAGTATTGATTAAAAGGAAATAAATATGGCAGCTTCCGTTTACCTCTTACTTCAGTTCCCCTTTAAGATGCTGAATTAAATAAGGCTAAAGCTCACAAAAGCTTTTTACATTTTTTTAAGCAAACTTGATTACTGTATTTTGAGTTTGAAATTTCTTTTCTGCCATGATGTTGGTTGATTTATTCATGTACATTGTTACAGGAATACATTGTTAGCTAGACAATGCTTGGCTTAAATAGTTGTTTTAGATTTTAGTTCTGGAGTCAGAAAAATATGTCGCAAAATCAGGTCAGCTATACGGATATATGGATTAGGCAACAATTCACTAGTAAGGCAGGGAACACACTTGACTGTTACCGTGCGCATTTTCTGCACAGAAAAACTGAGAACTCATGTTAATCAGTGGGCTAGTACACACTTAATATGTTGTTCGCACGCAGAAAAAAAAAAACTGACATTCTGCATCCCGATTCTGCACATTTTGTCAGTTTTCTCTATCAACTACATCAGCTGCTGTGAAAAAACGCACGCGTTTTCCTGCATAGAAACACACTTGGTGTGCAGAAAAAGTATGCAGGAAAACGTGCGCAGAAAACTGAAAGTCAAGTGTGTTCCCTGCCTCAGGGTTAGGGGCCAGTTAGGGATATCTACTGCATCTTAACAGGAAGTCAGGATTCTTGTTCTGTGAGGCTCCTGCAAGTGAAGTCGGAACCTGGCTCTACTCCGCTTAGATAGACTGCCCTTGGTTTGGATGAACTGACTTCCACTTTTATACCAAGACACTGGTATGCTACCAAAATGTGAGTGAAGTGGGCAGGGCCGGTTCTAGTAACAATGGGGCCCCAGGGCAAAATTAGTCCGGGCCCCCCAACAGACACCACCGACTAAAAAGCTGCATTAGGAGCCCTACCTCCTAAACCCCTGAGCCAGCTGTTGACCTTCCCTCCCAACTTAACTGTGCTTTATTGGGCTCCCACCAGCACAAGTGCGACACTACTCTGCCAAAAACTCTGCAGAGGCCCCGGGGAGCAACAGTTAAGATTGGGGGAGACACCTTGGGGGCCCCTGCAGACTCTGGGGCGATTGCCACCTTTGCCTCTATGGTAGCGCTGGCCCTGGAAGTAGGACAGCATTCTCAGGGGTAGGAGTAGCAGCATTTTAGCTAAAGGGCAGTGTATCACCATTCATCACTAGCCCTAAATCATATACCACTGGCAAATATGTGGGAAAGATGGTGGATCCTATATGGATGGACAAACAGGGAAGGATGCGGGTTTAGAGGAGCAGCCCCCATAGGTAAGTAATGATTATCACCCCCACCGACAGCCCGCTCTATTATGAACCTCCCTTATGAGGTGGTTTATACAGTATTTTCACTTACAGGTGCTTAGTTGCCTTTAATAAACTCAATTTCATCCAATTAAATTAGTGTTCAAAATGTATAGATGCTGGCTCCTCCCATAGACGAGGAAGTAGTTAAATATGGCAAGCCTGACACAAAACAGTACCTGGAATTGCCAAGTCAAACAAAGGAACATCCCACAATTTTTCACACAACTGCGACATCCACTGTTTCCTGTCTGTCATTGAGGATTCAGACATCTGTGAAAGGCTTCCCATTTTGTGGCTGCAGTTCTGTAAAACACCAAAATACATGGCTACTTCAGCTTGATTATGCCATTAAATGATAATTCCACAATGTGACTTGGGATTGGCTGTTACATAGGAAAACATTTGTGTCAATTGAAAATGCTCCCTTTTAGGTATCAGCTGCAAAATGTTTTAATAGATTTAGTCAGCATTCTAATGCGTAGTCATATAAATAACCAGAGAGACAGACTGCTTTAATGACAGGTCCAAAGATATAGTGTGTCTTTGAAAAACAATAGGTTGACTTCTGCCGTTTAGCCCAGCAGCAGTTGTAGAAACACCTCCTGGAAGTACATTTAAAAAGTAAAAAAAAAAAGGCTCAGGCATTTCTGGAAAAGAAAAAGTTTTAAGTGATCTTAAAACACATTACAAGAGAAGGGGGAAAGCAATGCAAAACAAATTACCATACAGCCTCCAAAACAAGCTGACCTTGTGTATAAGTTGACCCCAATATTTGTCAAGAGCATTTTTTATGCTCCAACTCCAAGTACCTAAAAATTGCCCTGACCCCCCCCCCCCCCCCCACACACACACTATCTGCTACCCCCACCAAATCAGTGTGACTGATGTCTGTCTAATTTACCCCACCCCAGGTAATCGGTGCATCCAGAATCTATCCTCCCCAATTGTGGTGATCACAGCACCCAGGATCTGTCTCCCTGCCTTCCCCTCTCAGCGTGGCCGGTATCTGTGCCCCACCCCTATTTAGTGTGGCAAGCATCTGTGTATCCCCTTCCCTGTGCTTATCAGTGTGGCAACTATGTGTCCATCCCACCTTTCCTTTCTTATCAGTGTGTGTCCTCTTCTCCAGTGTGTTGGAAAAAGTTGACTATTACTTACCTGGGCTTCTTCCCGCCCCTGTAGTCTTTGAAGTTCCTTGGTGTCCTCCCAGTCACACCAATTAAAGTCCTGCCCTGGCCGGGTCTATGGTGCACGTGGAACCCAACTTAAATAATGCTGGCCACTGCAGCACAAAGCATTACAACAGAGGCTTCCCATATAAGATGAGGAATTTGGGTCTCACATAGAAGTTGACCCCTATTCTTTTATTTAGTGAACCAGACCTACATTTTTCTAATTATAGTCGATGATATACAGAAATAAAAAGCCTGATACGACTGGAATGCCCACACACACACACACACACACACACACACTTTAAAAAAACATACCTAGAATTACCATCCGACGGTTATTGTGACTTTGCGATCAGTTTCCAATCGTATGCAGATTACTAAATATCAATAAATTGTTGAAAATGGCAGAAACCCTTTTGAACTAGTGTGATCTGATTGCAATCCAAGAGTAAATAAGACTGCTTTATATGCCCCACAGGTATGATGGTGATTTGGTTGTTCCCAATGTAATGCATTACTATTGAGCTGCAGCAATAGTACAGTTGGTAACCCTTTTCAAGAGGAAAAAAAAGCTCCTCTGAGTTTTCCTTGAAATTCCTGCTTGCCAGCACATCTTAGTACACTACTGTGGTTGCCCAGAACTTTTTCCCCACCCCATCCTGAGCCCTGTATTACAATAAAATAGGCAGATCTGGGATTCTGTGAAGATACCTTCAGTTAAGACAATGGCTCCAGTCACTCTTTAAAGGGGTTCTTTCGCGAAAAAAGTAGGCAGTTAAAAAAATGTGACAGATGACAGGTTTTGGGCCAGTCCATCTTTTTAAGGGGGATTCACAGGGCTTTCTTTGTTTTCAACAGCATTTCCTGAAGAGCAGTTTAACTGCCAACATAGTAAGATACCAGCCAGCCTCCCTAATCACTTACACACTATTTTGTCAGTTAGACTTTGCAACTGCTGTTCAGGAAATGCTGTTGAAAACAAAGAAAACTCTGAGAATCCCCCTTAAAAAGATGGACTGGCCCAAAACCTGTCATCTGTCACATTTTTTAACTGCCTACTTTTTTCGCGAAAGAACTCCTTTAAAGATAAGGAGTTTGGCTCAGTTCCCATCTGCGGCTGGACCACGTACGGCCAGTGGGAGCAAACAGTATTGTCCTCTCGGATGGTCTGCCTGGAGCCCAGGGCAGAGGAGTTACCATCATAGGCTAGATGGGGATTGGGGAATGCACCCGCCTGTCCGGGATTATCTCGGATGGCACAGAAGTGCAGCCCACTTACTGCAACCGATTCAACTGATCCATTGTAGGCTGTCAAGTGTAAACAGTTCCTATGTATGAAATAGAATCCATTCACTGTTAGTTTCGCGATAAGCGGCAAATGAACAAAAAATATCAGTTCTAAGCTCAAGTGGGAACACAGCCTTACTGTGACCTTTTTCAAGGATATGTGTCTGGGAAACTCAAAGACTGTGTAGGAATGATTGCTCTCATACTGTATACTCCAAGTTCTCACAGTCTAGACAGCCATTACTATGCTAAAGGTTGGGAGGCAGAGTTAAACTAGGAGAAAATACAAACTCTGTGCAAATAGAGCCTTGGCTGGATTCAAACCGGATACCAAGCACTGCAAGGCAATAGTGCTATCCACTATGCCATAATGGTGCTCAACTTGGTGGTGCATGGCCCCCTCCAGACTTTCCAAAATATGCAGTATAACAATGTAGATTGTGTCAGGAATAATGTATCACGTTTGGTTGTCCAGCCCACGTTTGCTCAGATTTTGGTGCAGAGTCTTTGGTTTACTACACTCCCCATTTCACCAAGGGGTCCATAGGGATTCATAGCTTGCCTGATTCCATGAAAACAAGGTTGAAGGGTTAAAGGGAACCTAACCGAGAAGGATATGGATTTTTCCTATTAAAATAATACCAGTTGCCTGACTCTCCTGCTGATCCTGTGTCTCTAAGGCTCATACACACATCAGACCATAGTCTTTTGAAAATGAAAGGTCAGACCAATTTTACCCCCTTCCATGTAGTACGAGAGCCATACCTTCACAGTCTTTTCTATGGAGCTGAACTCCCCATCAGAAAAAAATCTTTGCAAGATGCTGCACACACAGATGCTGTACAGACACAAAAGATCAATATCTGCAAAAGAACTGTTCCTGCCAAAGATCCGTTCCTGCAAATTGCATTCATAGTCTATGAGATCTGCAGATCATCGTACACACCTTGTTTAACTGACATTCATCTGCAGATCAGACAATCATCTGCAGATCTGAAAATCCATCCTGGTGGATCTCATCTGCAGATGAATGTCTGTTAAAGGATACCCCAACTGAAATGTGACATAATGAGATAGACATGTGTATGTACAGTGCCTAGCACACAAATAACTGTCCTGTGTTCCTTTTTTTCTTTCTCTGCCTGAAAGCGTTAAATATCAGGTATGTAAGTGGCTGACTCAGTCCTGACTCAGACAGGAAGTGACTACAGTGTGACCCTCACTGATAAGAAATGCCCCTTTTTGTACCTCTTTTTTGCTCTCAGAAGCCATTTTCTGCTAGGAAAGTGTTTTATAGTTGGAATTTCTTATCAGTGAGGGTCACACTGTAGTCACTTCCTGTCTGAGTCAGGACTGAGTCAGCCACTTGCATACCTGATATTTAACGCTTTCAGGCAGAGAAAGAAAAAAAGGAACACAGTATAGTTATTTGTGTGCTAGGCACTGTACATACACATGTCTATCTCATTATGCCACATTTCAGTTGGGGTATCCTTTAAACAAGGTGTGTATGATGATCTGCAGATATCATAGACTATGAATGCATTTTGCAGGAACGGATTTTTTGGAGGAACATATCTTTTGCAGATACTGATCTTTTGAATACAGCATCTTCGTGTGCAGCATCTTGCAAAGATTTCTGTCTGATAGGGAGTTCAGCTCCATAGAATAGACTGTGTAGGTATGGCTCTCATACTACATGGAAGGGGGTAAAATTGGTCTGTGATCTTTCATTTTCCAAAGACTATGGTCTGATGTGTGTATGAGCCTTAATACGTTTAGCCACAGACCCTCAACTAACATGCAGATCAGGTGCTCTGACTGAAGTCAGACTGGATTAGCTGCATGCTTGTTTCAGGTGAGAGATCCAGATACTACTGCAGCAAATTGGTCAGCAGAAGAGGCAGGCGACTGGTATTGTTTAAAAGGAAACATCCATATCCCTCTCAGTTTAGGTTCCCTTTAAAGGAGGACCAGAATAAACAGCCCTCTTTCCTATTTCTTGCTTCTAAAATGTACTTTTTAATAACTGTGAACTAGGATGATGCAGTCATAAGCTGAGTTTATCTTACCCAAGCTTACTTCAAAATCAGTTTAAAGAGTAACTGTCAGGCTGCAGAAGCTAATTTAAACCTCTATTCTCCTGTGTTAACCAGTTTAGAAGGAAGCCAAAAAGCCATTAGTGAAGATAAAAATCTCAGTTACCTTTGATGTGTGCTTATCAGCAACGCTGTTATAGACCCAAGAGGACGCAAGCCGCATACTATACTGCAAAGCATTCTGGGGCCCTCCCCTCGGCTGCTAATGAGACGTTACAGCAGCTTGTAATCAGTCCAGCGCGTAGCACTGATAAATCTCCGGGCAGAGTACACTGCAGGAGTCAGCTATTGTTCCTAGCCACATGGCTCATTAATATTCACTGCACACTGTGTTATTCAGTAGGAGCTTTTCTGTGATCAGGAAGCAGGCAGGACATGACGACACATTTGACAGAAAAACATGGAGCCTGCCATGAGCTGTCAGGAGCATCTATCTCTGCATATACTATATACAAATTCTGTGAAATCCAAACGTGGACAGTGAAATGCATATGTAATGTAAGTACAGCCAATCTTTAGCTACTGATATATGTGTTTATTTTCTCTGAGACCTTATACCTAACAGCTCCTCTTTAAAGAAGATTTCCAGGAAAATAAAAAAATAAAATTAAAAAAAAAAGAGAACTTTGTTCTGTGTGCCCGACCCCTTGCTGTGGGGATTTGTTCACTGCCCCAATAGAGAGCTAAAAATGTGACACAACCACAAAACTTCTGGAACCAATACCAAGCACTTTTATGCTCGGTAACAGCATTTGCATCAGCTAAACGAGCTGCCACAAGCCATCCTGCCAGCCAACATTGACAACCAAGCCTAAAGGTGGGACATTGCATATTAATTCAATGACACTGCCTTATGGGAGGGAGCACGCACGCCGTAGTCTAGCACTCAGCCACCCTCCACTCATACACTATGGAATAGGGGCATATACCGTACAAGACTGTCCCACTACCAGGGCTGTGGAGTCAGAGTTGGAGTCGGAGAAATTTTGGGTACCTGAAGTTGGAGTCGGTGGTTGCATAAACTGAGGAGTCGAATATTTTTGTACAAAACCCACAGCCCTGGTAAGTATTAGACCAAGGAGTCAGAGCCATTTTGTGTACCTGGAGTCGGAGTCTGTTTCACAAACTGAGGAGTCGGATCATTTTTGTACCGTCTCCACAGCCCTGCCCACTACCAGGGAACGCAGGACAGAGCCTGGCTGGGCAAGACACGAGATTCTGGTGATTGTCAAGCATAAAATCTGACTGAAGTGTTGCAAGGTAGTTAACCAAGTACTGTAAATGAATGATAGCAGGTAGATACTGATCATTTATACCTGATGTAGCAAGAATCTATTAAAATCTACTGTTTGCGGAAAAGCATATAATCTAACCTAGGCCATCCCACTCTCAGCCTCTGGCCAAGCTGTCCTTTAGAATATAATGTAATAGCACAACGCCCCTGGTTGACAACCTTATGAATTGTCTCATCTTATTTCCTGCCTATTCCTTTAGATTGTAAGCTTTCAAGGGCAGGGTTCTCTCCCTTTTAGGACTTGTAAGCTGCTGCATATTTTTATAGTCACTATACAAATTGTCACTATCATTTATTATACTGTCTATCATTTCTGCATTATGTATCAAGGTCTGTAATTTGGTGTACCCATGTTTGTTTTCGTACTCTTATGGCCCATACTCACGAGTGACATTTGTCGCCGCAACACGCGGCGCGCGCGTGTTGCGGCGACAGGTCGCCCGTGAGTATGGGCCGCCGCACGCGCGCGCACCCTGAACTGTCGCCCATGTCGCCAGGCGATTGAAACTTCCAATCGCATGGCGACAGTAGCCGCTGCCCCCCCGCCGCAACTGTCGCTAGTCCGCGTAAGTACGCGGACTAGCGACAGCAACCTCCATTGAGGTTTATGGAGCTTCCGGCGGGGGGAGGAGGAACGTCGACGACAGCTTCCGTCTCGCCGCTGGTCCCTCTTCCGCGTGAGTACGCGGAGGGACCTGGAGAGAAGCTGTTGCCGGCCTGTCGCCCACACGCTCACGTGTGCTGGCGACAGGCGATTTTTGCAGCCCGTGAGTACGGGCCATTAGACATAGCAGTTGGGTGGCTTGATGGCATAGTAGATAGCCTGTTCTGAATCCCAGCCTGTTCTGAATCCCAGCCAGATCACTACCTGCAGAGTTTGTACGTTCCTCCATTGTCTGCTTGGGTTTGCTCTGGGCACTCCTGTCTCCTCCTACATCCCAAAAACACACAGATAAGTCATTTGGCTCCCCCCTAAATTGGCCCTAGAGAACGATGGACTTAATGCTGGGAATACACCATGAGAAATCAATCAGACAGTAAATATGCTGAAAAGATTCATCCAGTATTCCCAGCATAAGAATATGGGCCAGTGAGCATCTCTGAGGGACAACTAGTGACAAGGCGAGAACTGTGTAAGATAGCAGTGCTATGTAAATTTCACATAATAGTATGCTGTACAGCACAACACAAAATAATGAAGCTTATTTGTGGAAGTCAAGACTATAGAAAAAGACACCAGAAACAGATGAGGTGCTGTGGTCTTGGCTTTGGAGCTGACAGCTGATGGTATGGCAAAAAGTTATAAACCTTCCTTCTTGGTAGAGAAAGAATTTAAGAGCATTGGTGACCATAAACTTTGATTTTTCCTGTTGATATCTGGCAGATTCAATCACTGTGATCAAGTCTGCAAGAAATGTATGCTGAAAGTGATGCCCAATCGATCTTTAGACAAAATCAATCAAATTGATTGATTGATCATGCCAGATGTTACTCAATTGGTGGCAGGTTGTGAGTGCTGGCAGCAGAGCTAATGCTACCCTGTCTGCTGGCGCACCTTCTGTGTCTTCTCTCCAGTTGTGGCGCTCTTCTGGGCACCTGTGTCATGTGACAAACACTAGAGGCCCAGCGGCAAACACGCCAGACCTCTAGTGTTTGGCCTGTACCTTTTGTCACATGACACAAGTGCCCCGGTAGAAGACACAGGGAGGAGCACCGCAGCACACACGTGAGAATTGTCTCCACTAAAAACACACTGGGGACACAGATGGGGAGACCTGGGGGGCCCAGCAGGTGGCTCCACTGATTTTCAATAGATTTCATGCTGAAATCTAATGAAAATCTGTGTACAGTGTGTGGGAGGATTTAATCCCTCTTGGGTCAAATTTGATCTGAGAAGAATCGATATGATGGTCAAATCTGGTGGTTATCTATTAGTGTATGGCCACCTTTAGTAAGTGAGTCTTAAGTAAAGTAAATATTGGGTTCAGGGCCCTCATTACTAAGTTTTCATAAGAAAGAACAGCATTCTGAGGAGGAAAGGACAATGGTCAGTTCTGGACATTTTGGGTTGCTTCAGTCAATCACCACTCAGGGCCATTGTTTGGTATTTTACCACCACAATAAGCCAGTGCTGGCTTACATGTGTATGGTTCCCTATTCCCTCTCCATAGCATAGGGTCACTCAGCCCAGTCCAGAAACACTAGTTAATAACAGTTCTTTAAACATACATTAATAAGGTTGAAGAACTGGTTTAAATACATAACATAATGCTGGGAATACACAGGTCGCTTTTAAAGAGAACCCGAGGTGTGTTTAAAGAATGTTATCTGCATACAGAGGCTGGATCTGCCTATACAGCCCAGCCTCTGTTGCTATCCCAAACCCCACTAAGGTCCCCCTGCACTCTGCAATCCCTCATAAATCACAGCCATGCTGTGAGGCTGTGTTTACATCTGTAGTGTCAGTCTCAGCTGCTCCCCCGCCTCCTGCATAGCTCTGGTCCCTGTCCCCGTCCCTTCCCTCCAATCAGCAGGGAGGGAAGGGATGCAGGCGGGGACTGGAGTTCTGCAGGAGGCGGGGAGAGCAGCAGACTGACACTATAGAGATAAACACAGCCAGCTCTGACAAGCTGTTTGTCAGCAGCGTGGCTGTGATTTATGAGGGATTGCAGAGTGCAGGGGGACCTTAGGGGGGTTTGGGATAGCAACAGAGGCTGGGCTGTATAGGCAGATCCAGCCTCTGTATGCAGATAATATTCTTCAAACCCACCTCGGGTTCTCTTTAAGCTGATTAGATGGTTTGATAGATAATTTCCGACATGTCCGATCTCCCTTTCGATTCTTTGGCCGCTCGTTTTCTGATAGAAGTGAATGGAAAAAGATAAGAAAAGGAAAAAGATAAGAAAAACGAGCGGAAGATAAGATAATCGACTGCAGAATCGACCAGCAAAAACGATCGAGAGCAGAAACGCACAGCCGAAACGAACCACGTATTCCCAGCAATAGAGGTACACAAGTTTATTTTAGTTCTTATCAGTTAAAACTTAGATCTGTTATAAGTGTAGTTTAACAAGAAGTAACCCTTCAAGTACCTCTTGAGAAAGCTGTGAATCACTGCCTAGTCTAGAACAAAGATCTCAAACACATGGAATGTGTATTCCCAGCGGTACTGCAGCTGAGCTTGGTGCTGTGTTTTGTTTACCTACATAACTAATCATACAGAAACCAAGCTGAGGAAGTTACTGACTTATGTGGAAGTCCGCCCTGAAAAGATGTAGAGGAACATTTATCCAGACGCAGTTAGTGTTGCATTAAATATTCTTAAGATGAAAGCGTTTAATGTGGCGTTAGTGTGGCATAATCAGTGTAAATGGTGTACTCACCGCACAAGGCAGGCTCCGCCAGCAGTGACATATGAGACCAGCAATAGCTCAGCCGTGTATGAAGTCAGAGCTGTTCCTGTGTCTTGCAGCTGCTCGGCATGTCGGGTCCTGCACTCAGCTTGCATTCCTCAGCTATTCTGTTTATACTGCCACACACAGGTGCTGCTGGAGGCAGCCTGCTACAGCTGCCATTGGTTCCCTATGATCCACTATCAACATCGCTGGGATAGGGGAGATCCCACATCGCGTTCGCTTCTCCCCCTAGTTCAAAGCAGACTAGTTCCTCATGTGATGATGAGCAGGGAGGTGTAGGAGGCTGGAATCTATGAGGAGGAGACAAGACAGCTCACAGCGACACCTATTGGTGACTAGTAGAAAGCAGTCTGCTGGAATGGAAAGGATTCAGAATATGATGTAGGAGGGAGACTGCTTTACAGTGTAAATCAACTATGGATATATCTTTATGGTAAATGAGGTTTGTATGTTCTTCTCTGAGGCATGATTGGCACAAGTCTAGTTTAGAGCACCCAGCAGGTATCCTCATAGGAAAATTCTGCTAACAGCTACCAAATATTTTGTAGTAAACTACGCCCACACTATTCAGCCAATCACAACGCTTCGTGCTGTAGAGGGTGCTGTAATGGGAGAAGGGTTCCCCATGAGGTTTCCTGCTGGGTCCCCTAAAATAGACTAGAGCCAAATGATTATTGAGATATTCCCATTTACTGGTCGCAAACCCTTTAATATAGCGTTCATAAAGTATTTAAAAAATAATAATGAATTCAAGACTCTTCTAGTGAGTTTTCTCACAGGAGATGTTTTCACACCTTATCAATAAAACACTTTTTATCTCCCAGCCATTGACGTAATTATACCAGCTGCTCGCGGGGGGAAAGGCATCAATCAGATGGGCCTGCCCAGGTGCATCAATAGTGCCAAAGATCCGTGGCCCGTGTCACAGATCTAGTCAAGGGTGCCTCACTACATTTAGTGCTCACCTTTTCCATCCACTTGGTCTCCAGAGTCTCCTCTTCCGAGCTTCTCCCCTAGGGGTACACTAGAAGAACAGGGAGTGCGATGTAGTGGAGGAGGAGGGGGACGGCCCACTAGATGGCAAGGGAATAGTTATTATTGAGAGGGGGTAGGGGCCACTAGGCCAGGGAACACTATTGGGGGTATGGGGACCACTAGGCCAGGGAACACTATTGGGGGTATGGGGACCACTAGATGAGGGATCTGTCTTTTTGCCACATTAGGTGACAATCTATTAATGTGTGGCTACCTTAAGGATTACACTACAGGGATAATGGAAAGCTGGAATACATTACAGGGACACTAGAATGCCGGAATACTCCACATGGCACACTGAAAAATATTACAGGTACTAGTGAAAGGTTGGAATACACTAGAAGGGACACAAGAGCACTACAGTGTTTTCCCCAGGCTCTTTTAGCCGTGTGCTCCACCTGGCTAAGGGCCAATCTCCACTAGGAGCGGTGAGATGCGGCTACATAGCCGCATCGCACCGCAGGTGTGCTAAAACACATGCACGGCAATGGAAGAGTTTCCACTGCGTGCATGTTATGCGGTGCGATCCGAGAATTTGCAGCATGCCCGGCCGGCGGCGGAAGTGATGCGGCTACGTAGCCGCATTCGCATCATTTAGTAGTGGAAACCGGCCATAATTCTGGTGAGTACCCGGCTGTCATCGGCCTGTCTCCTCATACTCATCCTATGCATCCTGCGCCTGCCCTCCATTACCCCCTCGCACCCCACCACCCGGCTACTTTTTCAAGCCACTCGGCTGGAAAAAGAATCTGGGGAGAACACTGCACTAGTATACATTGCAAGGACCCTGGAATGCTTGATTATACTATGGAGATTGGAAAGCTTGGATACACCACTGACCACAGGGACACTGAAAAACAGGAATGCACTTCAGCGGACACCTGAAAGATAAAATACACTATAAGGCACACCAGAAAGCTGGAAATACACTACAGGGGAAGCTGGAATACATTATAAGAGACAGAAGCATAAAGGGATCATATCTCAAACGCTCATGAAGGCAGGGGAAAAACACAACACATCTAATAAAACACAGATTTACTTCCATATATCTACAGACCTGTAGGAGAGCCCCAAAGTTTCAACAAGGCCAATCTCAGTTTGGGGTTCCTACACTTGCGGAAAATGCATTTTGCACAATAAGCATATGCACAATGGAACATATACAGTATGTATGTGGACAAAAGACTAGGGAGCAAACTTCCCTAAGGTTGCCCACATGGCCTCAAATGTCATCAAGTGCAGCTAACATCAAAGGAGTACCACAACCCGAATCCCTCTGTACAATGCACTAACCATGTTATAAAAAACAGAGAGATTGCAGATCGCTCAGTTTAGGCAATAAATATCTTGTGATTCATGGCAATAAAATACAACAAAATTTAAATGGAGCTTACATAAAGCCAGCTAAACACGAGTCCTCCAATAAAAAGATTAGTTGGTTCCACATATTAGCAATGTGTGGGTGAGCCTGGAAGCTGTAACAGGGTTAGGCTTATTTTGGGATCCCTGTGTTTATGGTGGGTGGGTGCAAATATATCCTACATAATCCATAAGCATATCCACAATGGGATACATATTTATGTCAATGAAAAACTAGAAAGTGAGGTCACTGACAGGGCACAAAGCCTCAGATCTCATGATGGGCTAAAGCTAAAACCAAGGGGCCACCACCATTAGGATCCTCCTTTGCTGCAGTGCTCACAATGTCCTAGATATGGATCCCATTGTGGATATGTTTATTGTATGTGTAGGTTGCACCCTTACAGCACCACTTACACCCTGCTGGCAAACTCATGTAAGTTTGCTCTCTAGCTTTTTTGTCCACATAGCAGACATTATCTCATTGTAGATATGCTTATTGTTTGTGAAGGGAGCATTTGCATCTACTGCTAGCGTACTGACTGAGCTGTGGACTGAAGAGACCAGGAAAACCACACATGGAGGCAGAGGTGGTGGTTGGCTGCATGGATCGGCAGTCCAGCACTCCAAACTCCACTACCTCAGAATCTCATTAACACGGAGGGAGAAGTAATATGCTCTGTACAATATAAGGTCACCTAGGTCTTAGCCTGGATGGCCTATGACCAGAAATGGCCGATAGAGAAATGACTAAGCTGCTGCCCTCAGGAGTGTTGTACTGCTCGATGTATCCAGTGAGGACACAAACTGAAATAAGAAAAAAGATGTTCTGCTCTTTGTCTATTTTATCTAAAACTTTAAAGTGATTTGCATAAATACATTTCAAAGTCTTTTGTGAAGAAAAACAGGTGCTTTCTGTAATAAACAAATCAGAAGCATCAGACATCAGAAGATACCCTTCTAAAAGCACAATCTGTTGTAACATAACGTTCTCATATTATACATTCTTGTGTACTAGAAGACATGTAAGGGCCCATCTCCAAAAGTATCATTTCCACAGTTGGAAAGACCCTTGAAATTCTGGTTATATGACACAACTGAAAGTTCTGTTCTGTTTACAGGGGTGGATTTGTACTCATTACCGCTCAAGGTCAATGTCACCCCCCCCCCCCCTTCAGTATAGCTAGCAAGATGACCCCTATCCAGTTTCCTCCCCAATAGGTAGCCTGATGACTCCCTTAATCCCTCCCTTTCCCATTTTCCCTTTTTCAGTACAGCTCGCCTCCACACCGCTGCAGCCATCAGTGTCACTCACTTCTCTGCTTGTCTCCAGCGTAGAAGCTTCCTCTTCCCCTCTGTCTCCAATGCTTCACAACGCCAATGTGCACAGAGAGCAAGGCTTGCAAATGCTACACCAATTTAGCCTGCTGCTTTGGTGCCCTTGCTCCTGTAGTGCCCTAGGCAGGGGCGTAGCAATAGGGGGTGCAGAGGTAGCGACCGCATCGGGGCCCTTGGGCCAGAGGGGCCCCGAAGGCCTCTCCCTCATCTACATTATTACCTCTCTATTGGTCCTGTGCTCATAATAATCATTTCTATAGATGCTGTGAATAGTAGTAATCACTAACAAACTGTTTCCCAGCCTCTTCTTGCACCTCTGATACTGTAGTTGCTATTGGCAGGTTTTGGCATGCCGTATCAATTGTTATGTACAGAGTGCTTGGGGGGCCCCATGTAAAACTTGCATCGGGGCCCACAGCTCCTTAGCTACGCCACTGGTGGCCTTGGCCTAAATCCAGCCCTGTCTGTTTACCAAAAATATGTGTACATTGAAATTGTCTAGATCAAGGTTACTCTTGGCTGAAATAGGCTCTGTTCATGTCAAGTGGTGTTGTTTGTCTTCCATTTTTATTCTTTCTCAGAATAAACAGTTGCCTTGCAGTCCTGCTGATCTATTTAGCTACTGTAGTGTCTGGATCACACACTTGAAACAAGCATGCAGCTAATCCAGTCACACTTCAGTCAGAAACATCTGATCTGATCTTGTTTATGGTCTATGGCTAAAAGTATTAGATGCAGATGATTAGCAGGGCAGCCAGGAAATATGCATTGTTTAAAAGGAAATACATATCCATCTCAGTTCAGGTGTGCTTTAACCACTTCAGGACTCAGCCTTTCCCCCCCTTAAGGACCAGCGCTGATTTAGAAGATCTGTGCTGGGTGGGCTCTACAGCCCCCAGCACAGATCAAATAACAGGCAGAGCAACCAGATCGCCCCCCTTTTTTCCCCACTAGGGGGATGATGTGATGGGGGGGGGGGGGAGTCTGATCGCTCCTGCATGCGTGTGGGTGGCAGGGGTGGGAGGGGCACCTCGCTGATCTAGTACAACGCTGCTACTGTTAGCAGCGTTGTAAAAATGTAAACAAAGCGGATTATTTCCGCTTGTGTTTACATTTAGCCTGCGAGCCGCGATTGGCAGCCCGCAGGCTATTCACGGAGCCCCCCCGCCGTGAATTGACAGGAAGCAGCCGCTCGCGCGAGCGGCTGCTTCCTGATTAATTAGCCTGCAGCTACCACTTTGCCGACGCGCGTTATGAGTGCGCGGTCGGCAAGTGGTTAAAAACTGTCAAGAATTTGGCCAATCCAAACTGAGCATATAATAAAATAAAATAAATAATTAGAAGCTGCCTGGACTTTGTAAGTTATATGAATTATTTTGGTCATCTTTTCCTTATTATTTTATGTCAGAATTCACTTTTAGTTATTGACCTCATAGGCCACCTCTGCCATCTGTGTAATATGTGGAATTTCAAATAATATGTTGTTAAGATTACTATCTGCTAACCTATATGAGTGTATGTTTAATGTGTAAACTGGAATCTAAGATAATGTATTCTTTGATGGCTATCTGATAAACTGGAAAGTTTCTGTTAATGCAAATGGAAATTTAGTCAGGTAAATAGTCATGTCTTGCATATTGTATTTAGTATGTCATCTTGTTTATTCTAAGCACCTGATTGGTCCAGCATTTCACTGTTTGCTTATATATATATATATATATAAATATATATATATATATATATATACCTTGCTTTGAATATATAAAGATCAGAACATTAGAGCAGGATTTTCAACCACAAAATCAAATTTCATTTACCCACTGCTCTGTGTTTATTATGCAGTCTACATCCTGACCCTGCATTGCAAGCATTCCAATATATTCAATTATCATAAATGTTTCTGCTGTAATAAATATTATCTCAGTCAGCCTGGCTCTATTTGGTACATTGCTGAGGGAAGCTTGTCATCTCTCCTCCCACATTTTTTCTACTCACTGATTGGCTGAGGGCAGTTCAGTGCGACAGGCTGAGGCCAGGGACGGATCTAGACCAAGTTGCCCCAAGTTGCGCCTGGGGCAAGGTCAGGTTTTGGCGCCTAAACTGCCATTCCCCATCCACATTTTGCCGCCTTTTTAAGAATTCAACAAACTGCGCCTGGGGCAAGTGACCCGCTTGCCCCCCCCTAGATCCGTCCCTGGCTGAGGCTGAATGTAATGATCGCTGCTGCAGCAGCTATTGCTGGAAGTAGTAGTGCTGCAGCTCAGGCAGTTCTGATCTATTTCCATGCAAGCTGCATAGCTTTGTCTGTCTTTCCCTGCTGTCAGCTTGTGACTGATTATCATTCACCTGTGTGGGAATCTGCATGTCTGCTCCCATTGGATGACCTCAGTATAAAGATCTGCTTCCTGCAGGGTTTCCTTGGGTTTTCATAGCTTCAGCTTAAGCCCGTCTTGCTGTCGCTTTAGCCCCCGATCGTGTTTCTGGTTATAAAGATACTTTGCTGGTCTTTGCATCATATATTGGTTCATTGCCAATATATATGCATACCAGCACGTTTATTATTTTCCTTGTATTTGTGTTACGTTGATACATCAGTGTCGCTGATGTATACGTACACGAACTGTTTATATCCTGTGTGCAGTTAGTCAGCTTTCCAGCACGTTTTGGTAGGTTGCGCGTACCGTGACCACCCGTGCTGAGGTAGTTACCCTGCTCCTGGTTCTGTTTGTGGATTGCGTTCATCTCTGCGAAGAGATAACAAATCCTTCTGAATCCTGTTCTGTTACTGTTTGTGGATTGCGTTCATCTCTGCGAAGAGATAACGAATCCTTCTGGATCCTGTTCCGTTACCGTTTGTGGATTGCGTTCATCTCTGCGAAGAGATAGCGAATCCTTCTGAGTCCTGTTCCCTGTGTTACTCCATTCCTAGTCAGCGTTCCTGCTTATGTCATATATCGGTTCATTGCCGATATATACATATGTTAGTCAGACGTTACAAATAGTTTCATTGATAGCTGTAATTGTAATACGCTAGGAAAACATACTTATTGTATATTTATCTGTGTTACGTTCATCTATCTTAATCCTGCTATTTTCTGACTATCCTGTCCTGTCTTTGTGAGGCACGCCATCGCCGCAGCGCATTGGCTGCCTCATTCCAGTCTGTCTGGTTTTGGACGCTTGCTGTCGCTAAGTAGCCGCTAGCTAGCAAGCGTTCATTCTGTCTACCTGTCCTGATCTCCTCAGTTCTGGTTTGTGCGCTCAGCGCTACTTTGCGCTGAGACGTTATAACGAAAGCATTGTTTGTGGCTGTCAGATCTGCACCGGCCCTGTGCGCCACAATCTCCTATTGGAGTCAGTCCTCCCCTCCACTATACTAGGGATAGCCTGTTTCCTGGTGCTAGTGTGTGTACCTCCTCCACGCCAGCTCATGCGTTGCATGCTGACTGTGGAGAATACACCACCAAGCCTTACACTGAAAAGCCTATTTCTGCAGAAGCTGCAGAAATATGATCTCTGCTGTGTTCACATGTGTTTACAAAGCAAGATAGATAAGACAGTGCAGTTTCTAGTAGGAAGAAAAAAGTGTAAGGGAGGAAATTACAGCAGGATTGGCTTCAGTCAGCAGTAGTAAAGATGGAAAAAGCCTGAAATAGTTTTCTATTTATTTACTATATAGAATTTACTGAAATCAAAATGTGGACAGTACAATGCATATTTAGTAGAACAAGTATTTATTTATGTGTTTTTCCCCTGGGATAGTATGGCTGTCCTTTCTGCTTTAAGGAGAATCCGAGATGAAAAACTAACTATATATATCTTATCTAAAGTTTATATAGTTTACACAGCATGTCTAGCTGCACACAGCTTCAAAAGTTTATGATTATTTATTCCTGTGATACAATGAGGGCAGCCATGTTCTGTTTGTCACAGGCTGAGGGCTGGAGATGCTATCAGCTTGCCTGTGTGTAAATTCAGTCCCCTCTCCTCCTCCCTCCTCCCACTGAAATCAATGGCTAGTAACCTCCTCCTGCCCAGACTGAGCTCCCATAAACCCTTGCTACAGTGACAAGGCACAAAAGGAGCTGTGGGCGAGGCTTGTTTAGTTTATAGGGAATTAGAGTATTAAAACAAAACAAAAAAAGTATTTGGCTTGAGAAATTCCCTATAAACTATATCAAAGGAACACAATTATGCAATGAGTAAAAGTTTATCTCGGATCCACTTTAAGATCTTACAATTAAGCTTTGTTTGATCTTTATTCTCCTGGCCAGAAAGAATCACACTGAGGTTGTGGGAGAGGGGACTGGGTGAGAGTGTATTGAGAAACTCTTTAACCACTTGCCAACCGCGCACTCATAACGCGCGTCGGCAAAGTGGCAGCTGCAGGACCAGCGACGCAGATCTGCGTCGCCGGCTGCAGGCTAATTAATCAGGAAACAGCCGCTCGCGCGAGCGGCTGCTTCCTGTCAATTCACGGCAGTGGGCTCCGTGAATAGCCTGCAGGCTGCCGATCGCAGCTCGCAGGCTAAATGTAAACACAATCGGAAATAATCCGCTTTGTTTACATTTGTACAACGCTGCTAACAGTAGCAGCGTTGTACCAGATCAGCGATCCCCGGCCAATCAGCGGCCGGGGATCGCTGTCACATGACAGGTAGGAGTCTGTTAGAGGCTGCACAGGACAGATCCATTAATGTGCAGCCTCCGATCTCCGGGGAAGGGAGGGAGGAGAGGGAGAGGGGGAATCCTGCGGTGGAGGGGGCTTTGAGGTGCCCCCCCCCCCCGCCAGCCACACGCAGGCAGGAGCGATCAGACCCCCCCATCACATCATCCCCCTAGTGGGGAAAAAAGGGGGGCAATCTGGTCGCTCTGCCTGGTGTTTGATCTGTGCTGGAGGCTGTAGAGCCCACCCAGCACAGATCAGCGAAATCAGCGCTGGTCCTTAAGGGGGGGGGGGGGGGGGGTAAAGGCTGGGTCATCAAGTGGTTAATTGACTCTTGGGACTAAAAAGGCATGTCAATAAACTGCAGTTCCAGAGCGATTGGCTGATGAAGTAATATGCAAATTTGTCATTTATCCTGCCAGAGTTATCATTATCCCCTTGTCTTCCACTCTCCATAATGTTCAAATGGTCAACGGTGTGATGGATAGTTTTGCTGACCAATAGACAAACTGTGGAGCCCAAGTCGCAATACTTTTGACAGGCTAGAGGTGGCCATACAGCAATTTGTTTTTAGCTTTCTTCAACTGAAAAAAAAATTAGAATAATTTTCTTGATCAATTTTACTGTTTGTGAAGTGGTCCTGACAGTTTGCAGTCTGTGAATCCCATTGCACAGTGGGAAATAACAGGGTTTTTTTTCAACTGCCAAGCAAGCAATATCTCCCTCTGTGCATAGAACTCACAGTAACGAATATTCCGTACAGATCACCTGGCAGAACTAAAGTTTTCTGCACTGCCTAGTATGATCCCAGTCTGACACTAACCCCCCACCTACACCTGACACTAATCTTCCCCATAGCCACCACCACTATCCTCTGTCTATGCCCCACTAACTTTTTCTTTTCACAATAAATCACAACTATGACTCCATCTACTACCACCACTTGTCGGGGTTCGGCTACTCAGTAGCCGATCTCCAAAGCAAATTACTACAGCTCCCGCTGCTAGACGGAGTATGGAATGGTTGTGGTAGTATGTAGTAGTATGAGGGCAGCTATAGACCTGGTTACTCTACCTCATCGCCATGAATGCCATCTTACAAATGCCTGGACTATTATACATGTTTTTCCAGGCATTTACAATAATGTCTGTGTAAACTTAGCATTTTAGTGTGTTTCTGCAGAATTTGAACAAGAGCATTTTATACCTCTCTAAACCTCACAGTGTTTAAAATGAATGCAGGCAAAGAGCAACGTACACATATACAGTGGGATGCGAAAGTTTGGGCAACCTTGTTAATCGTCATGATTTTCCTGTATAAATCGTTGGTTGTTACGATAAAAAAATGTCAGTTAAATATATCATATAGGAGACACACACAGTGATATTTGAGAAGTGAAATGAAGTTTTGTAATGATGGGTGTCTGCACACTGAGAGTGTCTGATTATTGGTGATCTGCAGTATCACCAACAATACAGACGTATACCTGATTATTAATGATCTGCAGAATCACCAATAATACAAGTATGACTAACCTCTGGACACCTAACCAGTGTAAGTGTTTGGGTGCAACTGTAACTTATTAGTTTGGTCAGACCTCACCAGAGGAGCTGGGGAGGTACTAACAGTACATTAACCGTGCACTAGCGTACATGTTCCAGCAGGCTGGAGAGTACAATAATGAAGAGGCTGAATCTCCCGGGGAGCGGGTGATTCAGACACCACTGCAGGTTCGAGGACACCTGTGGAGCGGGTGACCCAGACTGAACAGCAGCCAAGGAGATACAATAACTTGAATGACAGATGCCCTACTAGAGCAGGTAGTTGAAGCTGTACAACAGCTTAGCAAAACTGTTTCACCAGAGGAGCTGGTGTAAGCAGAACCTCACCAGTGGCGTGGGCTCACTGGTGTGTAGAGTGGTCAGGCAGGCAAGGTTCGGCAACAGAGCGGTAAGTATATACAAAATCGTGAGACAAGAGAGTAATCGGTAATCAGGCAGAGGTTCAGCAACAGGAAGGTACGTATCGATATAGAATCGTGAGACAAGAGAGTAGTCGGTAATCAGGCAGAGGTCCAGCAACGGATAGACAGAAGGGCAGAAGTACAGGATCAGAAGACAGGTACAGAGTCAGAGTGCTAGCCAGAGTCAAAATACAGGAAATCAATACAATAGTAATCTCCTAGCCTGGGTGTGACGTCCTTGGTATCATCACCCCGGATCTAGTCTATACAATAACAATAACAAGAGCAATTCCTAACTTGGTGTAAAATCCGTAGCATCAACACCAGGGAAGCTATCTAAGGTCTGCGTGCTAACACGCAAGTATTCACGACGACAGACAAAGTATCAATGCAACCCGGCTGCTTAAGAAGCAGAGGAGACCTCACTGGCACGCCCTCCTCTCATCAGCCAATCCTGGGCGCCGTGGGTCTCCTCTGACGTCAGCTGACCGGTCCTTCTGGAATAAAGGTCCTGTCTATGCGCCAGCGACCCTATGAGCTGCAGAAAGCCCTGTCCTCGGCGTCCTACACGCCGAGGACACTGGTAGGAACACAGAGATGGCTGCGGCGGCAGAAGCGTTCGCCGCAGCCGATACCCCCCAGGTCCCTACCGTGGAGGCAGCTGCAGCGGCGGCACCGCTTGCCGCTGCTGCTATTACAAGTTTATTGGATTTACAGAAAGTGTGCAATAATTTTTAAATAAAATTAGGCAGGTGCATACATTTGGGCACTGTTGTCATTTTATTGATTCCAAAACCTTTAGAACTAATTATTGGAACTGAAATTGGTTTGGTAAGCTCAGTGACCCCTGGCCAACATACACAGGTGACTCCAATTATGAGATAGAGTATTTAAGGAGGTCAGTTATAAGTTTCCCTCCGCTTTTAATTTTATCTGAAAGGTAGCAACATGGGGTCTCAAAACAACTCTCAAATGACTTGAAGACAAAGATTGTTCACCATCATGGTTTAGAGGAAGGATACAGAAAGCTGTCTCAGAGATTTCAGCTGTCTATTTTCACAGTTAGGAACATATTGAGGAAATGGAAGACTACAGGCTCAGTTCAAGTTAAAGGGAACCTAAACTGAGAAGGATCTGGATTTTTCCTTTTAAAATAATACCAGTTACCTGACTCTCCTGCTGATCCTGTGTCTTTAATACTTTTAGCCACAGCCCCTCAACAAGCATGCAGATCAGGTGCTCTGACTGAAGTCAGACTGGATTAGCTGCATGCTTGTTTCAAGTCAGTGATTCAGCCACAACTGCAGCTAAAGAGATCAGCAGGACTGCCAGGCAACTGGTATTGTTTAAAAGGAAACACCCATATCCCTCTCAGTTTAGGTTCCCTTTAAGGCTTGAAGTGGCAGACCAAGAAAAATCTCGGATAGACAGAAGCGACGAATGGTGAGAACAGTCAGAGTCAACCCACAGACCAGCACCAAAGACCTACAACATCATTTTGCTGCAAATGGAGTCACTGTGCATCGTTCAACCATTTGGCACACTTTACACAAGGATATGCTGTATGCGAGAGTGATGCAGAGGAAGCCTTTTCTTCGTCCACAGCACAAACAGAGCCGCTTGAAATATGCTAAAGCACATTTGGACAAGCCACCTTAATTTTGGAATAAGGTGCTGTGGACTGATGAAACTAAAATAGAGTCATTTGGGCATAACAAGAGGAGTTATGCATGGAGGAAAAAGAACAAAGCATTCCAAGAAAAACACCTGCTACCTACAGTAAAATATACATACATATACCCAACATACATCCAAAGACTAAAAACTGCCAAACCTGTAGTGACCACAGTTAAGAAATAGACGAGTGAAGCTGTAGAAAAACTACATAGCTGCTTTGATTTAACAAACTGGAATATATTTAAAGAATCCACCAGTGACCTAAATGAATACACTAGCCTCAATTCACGGAGCATTATCAAACGTTTATCAAACACTTTATCAAACGTTTGATAATTTACCTCATGGGTAAAAAAAGGTGTTATATATTTGTTGAACGTTTTATCGGTAAAACATTCGATAAATATAGAACACCTTAGTGAATTTAAAATGAGATTTTACCCATGAGGTAAATAAAGTGTTTGATAATGCTCTGTGAATTGAGGCCACTGACGCTGTGACATCATATATTACCTTTTGTGAAGAGTCCTGCATCCCCACAAAAGAGTGCACCAGGTACAATAACGGTAAACCCTGGTTTACATCACATCTTAGGAAGCTGCGCCTCGATAAAGAAAGGGCATATCATACAGGCGATAAAGTCCTCTACAAAGCTGCGAAATACAAACTGCAGAGAGCCATTACTGATGCAAAAAAAAATTATTCTAAAAAACTTGAGAAACAATGTTCCAACGCCGACTCGTTCACAATATGGAAATCTCTGCATGAAATTACCAGCTACAGGAAGAGATCTCCCCCCTCACTACACAATCTGCAGCTTGCAAATGAACTGAATACATTTTATTGCAGGTTTGACACTAGCAACAAAAGCCAAACACACCAAGTCAATTCGCATAATTTCCATCGCTGCAACAGGCAAACTGAACACTCCTCCTGCCAGCCAACGTCTCCACCCCCTGCGGTGCCTCAGCATCTACACAACACAGGAGGCCAGACACAATCTATTGACCTGTCCCCAGATGTGCAAGCTCTAACAATATGCCAATCAGATGTAAACAGACTCTTCAAAAGACAAAACACTAGGAAAGCAATGGGGCCAGACACTGTGTCTGCGAAATGCTTGAAACTCTGTGCCGATCAATTAGCTCCTGTATTCACATACATATTCAAAGCATCTCTCGAACTCTCAATTGTTCCGGCCTGTTTTAAAAGCTCAACTATTGTACCAATTCCAAAAAATTCAAAACCTACATGTTTAAATGATTACAGGCCTGTTGTTCTGACATCATTGGTCATCAAAGCATTCGAAAAACTGTTAATGGCTTATCTGAAATCTATCACAGATCCCCTGCTGGACTCTCTGCAATTTGCCTACAGGCCTAATAGATCCGCAGATGATGCCGTGAACATGTGTATGCATTATGTACTACAGCATCTAGACACCCCAGGAACCTACACCAGGATTTTATTTATAGATTACAGCTCTGCATTTAATACCATAATGCCATCTCTGTTACACAGCAAGCTCTCCCAGCTACACATACCTGAATCCATCTGCAAATGGATAACCGATTTCCTAACCGACAGGAGACAGCATGTTAGACTTGGTAAACACACATCAAGCTCTCTGACAGTCAGAACTGGTGCACCCAATGGATGTGTGCTTCCCCCACTGCTCTACGCACTGTACACCAATGACTGCATCTCCACAGATCCATCTGTTAAAGGGATACTGTAGGGGGGGTCGGGGGAAAAGGAGTTGAACTTACCCGTGGCTTCTAATGGTCCCCCACAGACATCCTGTGCCCGTGCAGCCACTCACCGATGCTCCGGTCCCGCCTCCGGGTCACTTCTGGAATTTCAGACTTTAAAGTCTGAAAACCACTGTACCTGCGTTGCCGTGTCCTTGCTCCAACTGATGTCACCATTAGCGTATTGCGCAGACACAGACCATACTGGGCCTGTGCAGTACGATCCTGATGACATCAGCAGGAGTGAGGACACGGCAACGCAGGAGCAGTGGTTTTCAGACTTTAAAGTCTGAAATTCCAGAAGTGAATTGGAGCGGGGCCGGAGCATCGGTGAGTGGCTGCGTGAGCACAGAATTTCTGCAGGGGACTATTAGAAGCCCTGGGTAAGTTCAACTCATTTTCCCCCGACCCCCCTACAGTATTCCTTTAAGGTTCTGAAGTTTGCAGATGACACAACAGTAGTTGGTCTCATACAAAACGGGGACGAGTCTGCATACAGGCATGTGGTGGGACAGCTTTCCTCCTGGTGCAGCAGCAACAACTTGGAACTAAATGCTCTCAAAACCATGGAGATGATAATAGACTTTGGGAGATCTCCCCCCCCCCCCCCAGCACCTCCCCTTAACCATAAATGGATCCACAATAACCCAGGTAGAGTCATTCAAGTTTCTTTGGTTCGCAATCTCACACAACCTAAAATGGGACAACAACACTGCCACTATTATCAAGAAAGCGCAACAGACGATGTACCATCTACGGCAGCTGAAAAAGTTTGGCCTACCTCAAAATTTAATGGTGCAGTTCTACACTGCAATCATCAAATCCACCATAACATCATCTATGGCTGTATGGTTCAGCTCCTGCTCAGCATTAGAAAAGGTGAGGCTGCAGCGCATCATACGATCAGCTGAAAGGATAATTGGCTGTAGCTTACCTTCCCTGCAGGATCTTTACGCTAACAGGTGCAGAAAGAGAGCAACCAAAATTGCCTCTGACCCCTCTCACCCAGCTCACTCCATCTTCCAGCGCATCCTTCAGGAGTAAGATTCCGGTCAATCGCTACCAAAACCTCTAGACACAGGAACAGCTTTTTTCCTCAAGCGGTAGCCATACTTAATGCTGAACCACGTTAGAGCTGCCAGGACTTGATAGTAATCAGCACAGAACTGTAAATGAACAATTCTCACATTGCTTACTGCCACTATACTTGCATAAATGTCCTTGACTTGTAATATACACACTGTCTGTCCTTGTATTGTTTTTGTTTGCGTTTGTTAAGCAACTGCCAAGACAAATTCCTTGTAGGTGCAAACTTACTTGGCGAAATAAAATTGATTCGGATTCTGATATGGTGGTGGTTCCATCATGCTGTGGGGCTGTGTGGCCAGTGCAGGGACTGGTAACCTTGTCAAAGTTGAGGGACACATGGATTCCACTCAGTATCAGCAGATTCTGGAGACCATGTCCAGGGATCAGTGACAAAGCTGAAGCTGCGTCGGAGCTGGATCTTTCAATAAGACAACGACCCTAAACACTGCTCAAAATCCACTAAGGCATTCATGCAGAGGAAGTACAACGTTCTGGAATGGCCATCTCAGTCCCCAGACCTGAATATAATTGAAAATCTGTGGTGTGAGTTAAAGAGAGCTGTCCATGCTCGGGAGCCATCAAACCTGAATGAACTAGAGAGGTTTTGTAAAGAGGAATGGTCCAAAATACCTTCAACCAGAATCCAGACTCTCATTGGACATGAAATGAAGAATCTTGGGCACAAGATGCCTGATGGCCGTTTCGCGCTAGATATGCTGTTCAACTGAGGCTACCGTAGCCTCCATTGAAGCGCATATGTAGCACAAAACGGCCGTCAGGCATCTTGTGCCCAGCACCCACCACACCACCGCACTTCATATGATACCCTATATGTGTATTGTTTTACCTACTGCAATTATGGAATAAAGCACCTGCAGTGCCGATTGCACCTCCTTCTCTTCATTTCATGTACAAGTCACTCTTAATCCCCATGATCCATGAGAGCACGCAGGTTGCACCTCAAGATAAGAAGTGCGAGAATCTTGTCCGCACCACCCCAGCATCAGCTGTCTAGTGCTGTAGTGCCAACTATATCTCTCTCTTTGTTTGTGTACAGACTCTCATTGGAACCTAAAGGAAGCGTTTAGAGACTGTAATTTGTGCAAAAGGAGGATCTACTAAATATTGATTTCATTTCTTTTTTGTGGTGCCCAAATGTATGCACCTGCCTAATTTGGGGATTCCCTATAGCCATGCATGGAACAGCTAGAGGGAATCAGATGCAAATTCACATCAGCATGGTTACCACGTCCAATTCAGATGTGGGCGTGCCCTTAGACACCTTCACACAGAACAGAATTTGCATTGCGATTTGCGTTTTTGCCAATTCTGCAAGTTAATGGGAGTAGTCAGAGGCGCTATATCTGGCTCTTGACCCGACTTTGCTCCCTCCAAAAATTGTTTGCCTGAAGAAGCGGGACTGTTACCCGTGAAACGCGTTGCACTTTTGGAGCTCATAATAAATGTTACTTTAAACTTGAAGTAACCTGCCCGTTGTCTGGCCATTTTTTCAGAAGGGAGGTGAGTCCACCCACTTCCCCCTTTTTAACAATTTTAACTAATTTTACTCTACTTGGCGCCTCTGTTATTATACCACATAACTGCAAGTTAATAACATTGCATCTGACTGGCATTGTCATGCGAATTTTCACATGCAAATTTTCTGCAGAAACAAAAAAAAAAAAAAAATCTGCCTACATATATGCTTTCTGCGCACTGGTCAGGCGATTCACCTGCAATGCAAGGCATTAGGAATTGTGAATTTTCAAATGTGAATGTGGACCATCACAAATAATTTCACATACAATGTAAACTAAGGCCTGGAACCCACTAGGAGCACTTTTCTGAGCGCTTTGTGATTTGAAAAGCTCTTGCTAATGTAATACTATGGGTGTGATGCCACTTCAGCGATGTGATTTTATAAAAATCCCCCAAAGTATTGCATTAGAAAGAGCTTTTCCAAATCACTAGCGATTAGAAAAGACTGCTAGTGTGTTTGAGCTCTAAAGTCATAGCTATGCAAGGAAAAATCTCAATGCAAACATTTTTTTTTTAAAAGCACTCCCCCCCCCCCCCCCAAAAAAAAAAACAAAAAAAAACATTTGGAACCTAAAGGATGCAAAATGCAGAATTGTAAATGCGAAAAAAACACAGCCAGAAATTGCAGACAAAAAAGGCTGCCTTATTTAAACATACATAATACAGATCCTATAGAAGGACAGCTGAAGAGTAAAGAGGGCCTTGAGGTTCCATGTTAGGCCTGGAACCCACTAGCAGTACGTTACTAAGCCGTTACTGCGATCACACTACAGCGATGTGATTTTATAAAAATCTCCCACAGCATTGCATTAGCAAGAGCTTTTCAAATCACTAGCGCTTAGAAAAGGCTGCTAGTGGGTTTAAGCCCTTAGGGCTTGTATACACTACAAGAGCTTTTTTAAGCGCGTTGTGATTTTAAAAGCTCTTGCTAATGTTATCCTATTCGTGTGTTCTCACTGGAGCGATGTGATTTAGTAAAAATCCCCCATAGCATTGCATTAAAGAGAACCCAAGGCGGGGTTCTTACATTGCAATCTGCATACAGAGGCTGGGTCTGTCTGTTGCTAGTTAGTTTCCTCCAAAGACCCCCCCCCCCCCGCGCGCTGTCAGACCCCATAAAACACAGCCGGGCTATGCGGCTGTGTTTACCTCACGAATGTCAGCCTCGGCTGCTCCCCCGCCTCCTGAATTGCTCTGGTCCCCGCCCGCATCCCTTCCCTCCAATCAGCGGGGAGGGAAGGGACGTGGGCGGGGACAGGAGCGATTCAGGAGGCGGGGGAGCAGCCGAGACTGACATTCGTGAGATAAACACAGCCGGCTGCGGCATGCTGCGTGTCGCCAGCGCGGCTGTGTTTTATGGGGTCTGACAGCGCGCAGGGGGGTCTTTGGAGGAAACTAACTACCAACAGAGGCTGGGCTCTATAGACAGACCCAGCCTATGTATGCGGATTGCGATGTAAGAACCCCGCCTCGGGTTCTCTTTAAGAAGAGCTTTTCAAAATCACTAGCGCTTAAAAAGCTCTTGTAGTGTGAACAAGCCCTTAGGGACTGTTTAAATGAGATACCATATAGACCGATCTATAAGAAGGCCAGTAGATAAATAACATAAAGAAAGCACACTGTAAAGGCTGGAATGTGTAAGCATTAAAAAGAGGAACTAGGCTGTTCACAGAGGTATTTTTAGCTACTAAATGTGCACTGGGTGTCAACAGTGTCAGAAGAAAGCTAGCGTACACACTATACATTTTTTCAAATTCTGATCAGATTTCTGAACATTTTTGATCTATTGATTACAATCAAATTGAAAAGGACATACAACCAGAACGATAGCCAGCATTTCGATCTGCTTCCTGTCGAAAAAGAGAGAGAATTTGAGCTAGGGATGAGTCGCTAGCAATCAGTAAGGCTGTATATTTTTTTGCTTGATCCAATCACTTTTTTGATGGGAAGTAGGATCTGAACTGGAAATTGCATGGGGTGTATCCTAAAGGACCAAATTCCACAGTAGATTCTTCTGAAGTTCTACTGCATAAGGCCTCCTTTCCACGGACTGTTGAGCTGTGTGCTCAGCAAGCAGTTACCAGGCAGTAGTGAGAAGTTGCCTGGCAGCAATAAGCACTTACCAGGCAGCAGTGAGCAGTTGTGAGAATTTGAGAGGCATTTCACTGCCTATCAACAGTCAGTGGAAAGGAGGCCTAAGGGCTGCTGTCTGAGCTGAATGCTGCATGGACATTTTACATTAATGTAGAGAATACAGTAGAATCTCGTTATAATAAACTGATATAGTAAACCTCTGGATATAGTAAACTCAGTCCTTAAAGGGAAGGTTCAGCGAGGGTGGGGAAAAAATAAAAATCAATTTCCACTTACCTGGGGCTTCCTCCAGCCCGTGGCAGGCAGGAGGTGCCCTCGCCGCCGCTCCGCAGGCTCCCGGTGGCCGACCCGACCTGGCCAGGCCGGCTGCCAGGTCGGGCTCTTCTGCGCTCCAAGTCCTTGTACTTCTGCGTCCCACGCCGGCGCTCTGACGTCATCGGACGTCCGCCGGGCTGTACTGCGCATGCGCAGAACTACTGCGCATGCGCAGTACAGCCCGGCGGACGTCCGATGACGTCAGAGCGCCGGCGTGGGACGCAGAAGTACAAGGACTTGGAGCGCAGAAGAGCCCGACCTGGCAGCCGGCCTGGCCAGGTCGGGTCGGCCACCGGGAGCCTGCGGAGCGGCGGCGAGGGCACCTCCTGCCTGCCACGGGCTGGAGGAAGCCCCAGGTAAGTGGAAATTGATTTTTATTTTTTCCCCACCCTCCCTGAACCTTCCCTTTAAGTCCCAGCAAATGCGTCTGTATAAACATACAATGTATGACTAATTCTGATATAGTGAACTTCTGATATAGCAAACTACTGTTCCTGGTCGCTTGGAGTGTACTGTAAAGGGATTCGACTGTACTATTTCTTATCAATTATAAAATCATATTGGTTTCTTTCTCCCTCTTCTGCAGCTGGGAAGCATATTTATTTAATATTTTTTTATTATTGAACAGTTTTGTTTGCTCACATGTGAACAGGAAGGGAATTATTCTGAATTCCACAAATGCTCTGTATATTTGCAGATTTTGAAACCTGAGATTACATTACATATGGTAAATGGTTTCCATCGTAGACACTCCATTAATGTGCATGTCCTTTTGCAACCTGGGGCACACATTTTTATGGCTGAATGTATTAGAGCAGAATGTACTGCTGTGTGGTGAGGATGGAGAGGGAAGTGGGTAGCAATCGCACATTGAAAGCCTTTGGCAGGGTCATCCATTCCCTAGTGTATTCTACATGATCGTGTGCTCCTGTCCTATGACAGCCTCGTACTTGTATTACTGGGCCTACCTAACCAGCCCAAAATCGCCTCAACAACTACAACAAACAACAACATTTGTAAAGCGCTTTTCTCCCGTAGGACTCAAAGCGGATAAGCATGGTTTAGACCATCGTGGTATAGAGGAAGAATTTTATAAGTCCGGAAATGCCAGGCTAAACAGGTGGCTTTTCAGTCAGGATTTGAATAGCTCCAGGGATGGTGCTGTCTTTACTGGGTGTGGCATGGAGTTCCAAAGAGTAGGGGCAGCATGACAGAAGGCTCTATCTCCAGATTTTTTGATGTGCACTCTGGGAGTGACCAAGTTTATAGAACTTGCTGATCTGAGGTTGTGAGAGGTGTGGTGCAGCTTCAGCAAGTCCTTCATGTATCCAGGGCCCAGATTGTGCAGGGATTTGAATTGTCAGCAGTCCAATCTTGAAGAGTATTCTCCATTCTACTGGTAGCCAGTGCAGTGAGCGAAGGATCGGTGTAATGTGACAGTGGCGCATGATCATGTATTTTGTACCGTTTGCCTTGTTTGCTTTGTCCCTTGTTGTTACGTCTGTCATCCTTTGTATCCTTGGGCATGATTCAATCACAAAGCGTTTTCACTTTATTTATGTTACATTTTTAAGCTCCCAAAGAGCAAAAATATAATATAATTAAGGTAAGAAAAGTAATATTGAAATGAAGTTAATCAGGAACAATTTACTTTGAGTAATTACTATGCTTGTAAATGTGCTGTAAGGTTATTTTTATCACTTAGGTGATAAATAGAAGTTTTGTGAATAGAGCCCATTGTATGTATTTATTGTCCAGCACTGCATACTATTTTGGCGCTTTATAAATACAATAAATGATAATAAAATACAAACAAAAGCACAACAAAAATGCACACTGCAAAAAATGCCTGCTTTTCTGCACTGCCTTGTGTTTTCCCAGCCTTTGGCTGCAGCAGTATCTGGATCACACTCCTAATGTGCCTAATCCAGTCAGACTTCAATCAGAAACATCTGAACTGCATGCTTGTCCAAGGTCTATGGCTACAGTTATTACAGGCAAATGATCAACAGGACAGCCAGGCAACTGGTATTGCTTAAAAGGAAATAAATATGACTCCATGCCCCTCTCAGTGTGTACTTTTTTAAAGCTTATGTTAAATTAAAATACGCAGCTCTTCAAATTCTTCTCCTTTGTGAATAAAGATTTCCAGTTTAACCAATACGAAGTTTGATCCAAACAGAATATTTTGAAATTGGTCACCACTGCATCCCTCCCTCTCCCATCTTGTAATAGGGACTTGGGGAAGGTAATTAGAGTAGCTCTGCTTAACAGGAATGCTACCCTATTACAGCAAAAGAAATCAGTAAGTTGTTAACATTGCTCTTTTAGGGCCCTCCCACACCGAATCAGTTGCGTTGCCATAAGATTGCAATGCAATGTAGCTGAAAGGACGCATTGCACGTTACCGCTGTGGTGGGACCATACAGTGAGGCAAACAGTACAATGAAAGGATTCCCCACTGCCACTGTAAATGCACACATTACACCATTAACGCTTGGCATACCATGCGCTACTGAGTCAGATCCCACTGCACCACACTCAATGTAAAATGTCGTAGGAAAATCATTGCACTGTGTTGCAATGCAGTGATACTGTCCATTGCAATGCAACACAACGGACGTGGTGTGGAAGCGCCCTAAATTATGAGGACTTGACATTAGACAGTGAAAGGGTGTTGGGAAATGGATACATTTGTGCAATATGAGAGGGGAAGTAATGCAGAGAAATAGAGAGAAGCTCTAAACCAATAAAAATAAAAAGTCAGGGCCCAAGAAAGGATTATTTTTCATGTACGTTGTTTTCTGCTCTACAATCAGGACACAATTCATCTACCCATCCTGAGTTTTTAATGCATTACAGTACTAGCTGATGGCCCAGCGTTGACCGGGTATGTATTTGGCTGGTGTTGGCTGCGCCCACTTTTTCTAACCCTAACACACAATTATTCAATTTCTCAATGACCAAGTTTGTGAGCTTTGCGGTCTTTGGCATCAATAATTTGCATTGAAATGAAACAAATCTGATTGGCTGTTTGTGGCTTCACCCCCTTTTCTGAATATAAACCCCAGTCACCCAATGACCAACTGTACCAGGATTGAGGCTTGTGCCACTAACAGTGCAAGAAAATCAATAGGTGAATTTTGATTGGCTTTTGTAGACTCCACCCACTTTTCTGAATATTAATCCCAGTCACCCAGTAACCAACTGTGCAAAGTTTGAGAACCCTGCCATTAACAGTGTAAGAATGGCTGCTGTTTACATTTTCCCAGTGAAATTTGTATTTGTCTATGCCCACTTTTTGGTTATGGGGATAAAAAGTATCCTATATTTTATTCCAAGTAATGTACTATGTGTGTGCCAAATTTTATTCAAATCCTTTCAGCCATTTTTGCGTCATTGAGTACGGTAACAAACATCCAAATTTTCGCATTTATAATATTAGTAAAAGAAGTAAAGCAATCAGTTTTTCGGCCTGATCTCAAAAGTTACTTTCTGGATAGAAAGCCCGTCTATTCCCTAGGCCTGTGGCTAGGCTGGGAAAACAGGTTTTTCAGGTTTAAAAATAACCAGAATCCATTCAACGTTATTTATTCTTAAGCTGGCCACTAACGGTCCAATTTCTAGCGAAAAATCTTCGAGCGATCAGAAATTCTGATCGGATTGGTTGTAAATAATCTCCATTGGTGGACACAATCGATTATGAACGAGTGAAAAAAATGTCGCCCGAATGAATTTTCGTTGAACGAAAATTTGGATTTTCTTGGTGGTCGTGATAGATAGGAAGCAATGATTGGTTAGTTGATGGTTTAGTGAACGATTTTTCATCCGATCAGAATTTCTGATCGCTCGAACGATTTTTCGCTAGAAATTGGACCGTTAGTGGCCAGCTTTAGACTTCCTTCAAAATGTTAGTGATGATAGAAGAGGATTTTTCTTTGCTTCAGCAATTTATGTTCTTTTTCATAAGCTGTGCCAATAGCTTCCTGCAAAATGGACATTTATATACTCCCTATTTGGGCACCTTTAGTGCAAATAGGGCATAAATTACCAACTTTACAAAATTGCAAATCGCTCAAATGTGAACACAACCATTGAAATACATTGCTGTAACACTTTTCCAGTGATTTAGCTTATCACCAGTGATCAGAAACGCTGGAAAGAAATGCTATATAAGTGTCCAGAGTGAACTAGCCCTAATAGAGATGGTCAGTGAGATGCAAATACGGTAATTCTTGGGCCAATGAAAATTGACAGGAAGTGCATCTGATTAACCCAATTCCAAGCTGCTTACAGTTTGCATGTTGGTATTATTTGCACTTCATTGACCATCACTAGTAGTTAAAGAGGATCTGTAACCTCAAAAAATCCCCTGGGGGGTACTCACCTCGGGTGGGGGAAGCCTCTGGATCCTAATGAGGCTTCCCACGCCGTCCTCTGTCCCACGGGGGTCTCGCTGCAGCCCTCCGTGCAGCCGTGACGTAATATTTACCTTCCTGGCTTCTGCGCAGGCGCTCTGACGGCTGTCGGCTCCGAACTACACGGAAATACCCGATCGCCGTCGGGTCTGCTCTACTGCGCAGGCGCAAGTTTCCGGCGCCTGCGCAGTAGAGCGGACCCGACTTAGATCGGGTATTTCCGTGTAGTTCGGAGAGGAAAGCAGCCACAGCGCCCCCGCTGGAGCCAGCAAAGGTAAATATTGAAATTACAGTCGGGCCTGTCGCCGGCTGTTCAGAGGGCTGCAGCGAGACCCCCGTGGGACAGAGGATGGCGTGGGAAGCCTCATTAGGATCCGGAGGCTTCCCCCACCCGAGGTGAGTACCCCCCAGGGGATCTTTTTCATGTTACAGAGTCTCTTTAATAATGGCAGCTCTCATGGACCCTCATATGTTTTCTTCCCGACCTTGACAATTGAAATCTATGCCCTGTTTACATGCAGTTATACCTGCCAGTGCGTAAATTTCAATCATTACCACTACGTGGTCTTGTTGCTCTCGCTGTTCCCACCACTGCACCCGCTCGCTCTGCTGTCAAGCTGACAGTAGACGGTCAGGAGGTTGCTGTGAGCCAATCACAGTACTAAAAACTCTGGTCTTAAAGCTAGAGCCGCCCGGTTTAGAAATGGTTAAGATTTGTCTTCAGTATAGTTAATATTTGTTCACATAATAATACAGGCCTTGTATATCAAGTGTAGGAAAGGAGGGGAAAAAAAAAAAAACATCTTCTACAATGAGGGCTGGTTCACACTGAGAGCACTTCTGAATGCTTTCAAAAGCGCTAGAGTTTTGAAAAGCTCTTGGCTAATGTGTTTCTATGGACTAGTTCACACCAGAGCAATGCAAGTTTTTTCCAAACACAAACGCGGGTACTGTAGCGTTTTGGAAACGATTACACCACAATGTTAAGAATAGGAAAAATGTAAAATTGCTTAAAAAATAATTGCTGAATAGCAATTTTCAAAGCGTTTTTTTGCCAAAAGCTGTTTACTTCTAGGTCAAAGTGTACTTACTGTTTTGGCACTAGAACTATGAAATCGATAAACGCAAACACTCCAAAATCATTAGGCATAAATAGAAAATCACTAGGCACATGCCGGGAATCTCTACAGCAAATTGCTACAAAAAGAGCTAAGCGTTTGCAATTACACTTAGCGATATTTGGTGTGAACTAGCCCTCAGTGAGATTGGCTATGATATTGTAATAAACCTAAGTAAGACAGACACACATTCTTTTATTACCATTCTTTATAACAAAATGAAGTTTGTACAATAGGTTTTGCAAAAGAAAACATTTACAGAGTGACTGATGTCTGACTGGTATAGACAGTTTGTTTTATTTAACCTGCAAATTCAGTTGGTGGAATTCCTTTCACTCCAAGCCCAGTAATCTGTTGAAAAAAACATGTCATAGGTTATGTGATCTCTTACAGATCAAATACGTTCTGCATTGCAGTAAAACTATTTGCAGTACTTGTAAGAAGGACCTATCCTGATGAACGCTTACTCTCGTCATGTACTACTCAGGTTCACTCTGCATGGTCTGACTGTACATCTTTTTTTGTCACAAGCCAACATTTCCTCACATGAAGTTATTGTAATAAAGTAAGGTATCAGGCAGGCCCATTTCTAGGGACAGGCGAGGCAGGGCATTGCCCAGGATGCACGGGAGAGGCGTTGCATATAGAACAGGTTACATTAACTCACCTTACTGAGATCCACAGGCCACATGTTCTTATTTCCTGGTCCCTTGCATTCTGTCTGATAGTAGCAGTTATAATAGTTACTAAATTGTTATAGTTTCTTTGAGATGGAACACAAGGGACTAGGGAGTATGCAATAATCTCAGCAAGGTGATATAACGTAGTCCGCTGCACAATATAATGTAACCACACACACACACACACTTCTCTTTGGCTACCTAAATGGGGGGCCACCAAATGGGTGGGGGGTGCTCTCTGGTCACCTAATGAGGGGGCTCTATGGCAATGGGGTTGCTCTCTAGCTACCTACAACATGGGCTCCTTGGCTACCTACAAAGTCGGCTCCCTGACTACCTTCACGGGGGAGGGAGCATCTTATACTGGCAGAGGAGGGGCTGCATCTGGCTACCTGATACTAAAGGGCTCTTGTGGCTACCTATACTGGGCGGGGGGGGGGGACTGCATCAGACTACCTAATATTTCTGGCTCTTGTGGCTACCTAGCTAGCTTTACTGGGGGGCTGCATCAGACTAATATTGGTGGCTCCCGTGGCTACCTATGCTGGGGGTAGCTGCATCTGGCTAATTAATACGGGGGGATCCACTGGCTACCTATATGGGGGGTTTCAGCTGGCTAATTCTGGGGGCTTCCAGCTAGCTATATTGGGGGCAACCTAATACTGTGGGGGCACCTCTGGCTATCATATTTCAACAATGTACCTGAACCTACGGGTTGGGGGGGCAGGGTGTGAAGGGGCATGCAATTTGTACACCCTTGCTCTGTAGCCTAGAAACTGCCCTAGGGAAGACGCTGTCACTTAAGAGACACTCCCTAGTTTAGTAAGTGGAGAAAAGGAGCTGACAGATATTTGTTTTCATTTTCTCCTATAACACATTACATCAGACAGGAGGACTTGACATATCATTCAGAAAGACTCAAGCTCATTGATTTACTCTATAGGCAACCAGTGTAGCCACTGTTACCTATGTCCTCCTTTGGGAGGGAGTATCTCCAACCCATAAACCACTTTTGTGAGGAACATTCAGGGATGTCCATTGGCCTCGCTTTCGCGGGTTTGGCTCAGGGGGACACCCACCCAGTAAGTGTTATGATATGTAACAATAGGATGCTGGCACTGAATTCACAGTTTACCTCTAGGAAACACACACACTGTCTCCCCTGTGGTTCCATGTCTGCACAGAAATGGGCCCGTGGTAGAAGTTACAGCACCAGCGCCACTACTTTACATGGTCAATTTAAAAGTATTAAAATATGCTTTGCCCAGCCTATGTAACTCAGTAGTCCTCTGCCTTGAGTATTCCTTTGGGTCATAGTCTCCATACTTCAGATATAAGCCACTGTAAATGAAGCTATGAAAAATGGTGACATTCCATAGGTAAGAATTCTTTATAGCAGACTAGGCTCTCTTGTTTGTCTGCCTGCACTGCCTTCCCTGTAATATTATAACCTATAAAGCATCAACAAAAAACTCAAACTCCAAGTACCTTGTATAAACCTCCGGACTGAGGCTGACGTTTGATATACTCCTCGTCCATCCCGTCACAAGCGGATGTCACATACATCTCGGAATAGTCTTTTCCTCCAAAACAACAAGATGTTGTCTTATCCACTGGGAGTTTCACAGTTTGGATTACCTTGCCTACAATACAGATTGATTTGTTCACATTCGGTTGATATGGACACAGTATAGTATCGCTGCAGCTAGATCAAAATGAACAGACAAAAAAAAAAAGTGTACATATTCATCTTACCAACTTCAGGATCTATACGGATGACACGTCCTCCACTATAGCAAGCAACCCAAAGTTTCCCCTCCACATCGATGCACATGCCATCCGGAATCCCTTCATCCTTCTGCAAGTTGTAGACATGGCGGCGGTTTGCTGTGCAAGAAAAGCCAATGTTGAGAACCATATCATTTTATAGCATAATGAAAGAATTTTAAAATAAAATATTACATATACCAGTGGTGTAGAATAGAAAAAGACAAAAGTAAATGTAAGTCACTATTCCACTACATCTTATACTGCAGCCACCACACTTCACAGTTGGTTTTCCAAAATCAGAAAGAAAGTCATAATACTTATGTAGATTATGAGGTGCTGTGCATCAGAAATATTTCAGTGCTAGTCTCCCTAATGCTGGGCATACATGGTTTGTTTATTCTTATCAATCGAGCCGCTGATGGCTCGATTGATGATATCCGACGTGTCCGATCACCGCGGCGGATCGATTCTGCACTTGATCCCCGAACAATAGAAAAAAACGAGCGGCAGATAAGAAGCGCCCACGGGGACGAGCGGGAATCGATCCACACACCCGTGTGGAGGAGCGGGGACGCGCCGACATCGAGCCAGCGGCTCGATTCCGGCACATAAGCGCACCGTGTATGCCCAGCATTAAACTGCACACTAGCTAAAAAAAAAAATCACAGAAATGAAAAGCCCTGAAGCTTTAGGTAAAACATTGAATGTGCCATCCTACAAAATAAAATGTTGCCTGGGACTGGCTTTGTTACTTGCTTGGGGACCAAATCTACTTGGAACATTATTTTTATTCTTTTAAAAAAAAAAGAGACTCAAACAATTCATGCAGTTATTCTTTGCTAGTTCATGGAAGACAGGCACTTGCCTACTCTAAGGCCCTGTTCACAGTGGTCAGTTGCATTGCAGGATAAATCTGCATGTCAACTCACTGCCCATACAATTCTATGGACCTGTTCACAGTAACTGATCGCGTTATTCTAACTCGCTGCATGCAGGTTTTCTATTAAAGACTATGTTCAGTCTCCACTGCAGTTCACAGTCATTATAACGCGTTCATTATACAACTGACCACTGTGAACCTAGCCTAAAACTTACAGAGGCAGAAAGAAGACACACTGGCCCTTACTTAATTCACTCTTTCGCCCAAGTTTTCTCCTAGGAGATCATTTTTAATCTTCTGTTTTGTTCTGAAAAAAAAGTTTTCAGAACTCTAAAATTGAAAAAAAAAATCAAAAAGTAGGTGAAAAAGATTATCCTGAGTATTTTCTTGCTTGCTGATGGCTTAAAAGGCATTTTTTTAATAAGGTGTGAAAATATCACCTAGGAGAGAACTTGAATTGAATAAGGTCCCATCACTCTTAAAACAAAGAAAACATCATTTATGTAGGCTGCAAATTTTTAAAATACAACATGAAAAAAAAAGAATCAAACTTACAAGTTTTCCCTGTTTTTATATCATAGTCCAATGCATCAACAGCGTAGGAAAGGCTGTCTATGTAGTAGAGGGTTTTGTGATCCAAAGACCAATCTATTCCATTTGAAATATCCACCATATCAAAGTGTTTCACCACCGAGTGGTCAGGATACAGAGTATACAGTGAGCCTTGGTTTCTCTCTACAACAGCAGGGCGGATTTCCTGGGACATAGTTCCTATAGGAAATGAACAGTTATTACATTGGGATTGTCAGCCACAAAATCAAATTCTATTTACCCTGTGTTTATTATACAGCCTGCAACCTGCCCCTGCATTCCACGTATTCAAATCTAATCATAAATGTTTCTGCTGTAATAAGTCTTAACTGTCAGCCTGGCTCCATTTGGTACATTGCCAAGGAGTAGGAAGCTTTTCATCTCCCCTCCCACATTCCTGCTTCTCAGTGATTGGCTGAAGGCAGTTCAGTGTGACACGAGGCTGAGAAGGCAGAAGCTGCTGAAATCTATGCTGTGCTCACGCGTTTGCAAAGCAATCTAGATAAGTTTCTAGGAGAAAAAAAAAGAGCGAGGGAGGAAATGACATCAGGATTGGCTTCAGTCAGAAGAAGTAAAAATGAGAATGCCAAGAACAGTTTTCTCTTTATTTACTAATGAACACTTACTGAAATGAAAACATGGAAAGTACAATACATATCAGGAAAAAAAAATCAGAAAGAATTTATTCACCCAGCACGACTGGGACGTGGCGGGAATTGGGGTTGGCACATTACAATTGCTCATAGTAGACACAAGAGGTACAAAATTAACAACAAATAACAGAGCATGCAGAAACAGGAGTGCAAATCAATAGTGCAAAGTAAATACAAAACAGGGTTACAAAGTAGGATTAGAATTCAGTAAACAGTATACAGATTCAGATACAACATAAGCTTATACTAGGTAGTTCATTTCAGCGAGTTTAGGAGGTTGACAGCAGAGGGGAAAAAGGAGTTGCAATGCCACAACGTTTTAGTGTAGATGGCACCTGCAGCCTGAAGGTACCCGGATGAAAAAGCAGTGACCAGGGTATGATGGATCACTGGTATTCCCCAGTGTTATGTAAGTAGAACAAGTGTGTGTGTGTGTGTGTGTGTGTGTGTGTGTGTGTGTGTGTGTGTGTGTGTGTGTGTGTGTGTGTGTGTGTGTGTGTGTGTGTGTGTGTGTGTGTGTGTGTGTGTGTGTGTGTGTGTGTGTGTGTGTGTGTGTGTGTGTGTGTGTGTGTGTGTGTGTGTGTGTGTGTGTGTGTGTGTGTGTGTGTGTGTGTGTGTGTGTGTGTGTACATACATACTGTATATATATTTGTTTTTTGTTTTTTCCCTGGGAAAGTATTGCTGTCCCTGCTGCTCTAACAAACAACCATATGTATTGTTTAGCACTCTACAAAAATGCTCAGATAGAATGAATTTAATATTTTATTTTAGGCAATAGGAAATACTGTATAACAATTAATATCAATGAAGGGTCTCCAGTCGGATTGTAAACTCCCAGCAATCTCTGTTCTGCCACTTCCTTATGATAACGCATGCTGCCTTCTCTAGTGTGCTTTGAAAGACCAGACAGCATGCGCCTTTTGGTGGGGCTGAGAATTTATTACATGGGAGTCAGAAAGTTCAGCTGTGACACAATCCACTCCAGTGCTCAATAGAACTCAATTTGTATGTAGCTTTATTAAAGACAGAAGAAAAGAATTGGGAATAAGAACAGCATCTGTCCTTTTATTAAACAATTGTGCTTCAAGATAGAACAGTAAATTCATAAGCATAGATCCAGTACAAAGTCCCTATAAAGTTTCTAGGAGAAAAAAAAAAGAGCGAGGGAGGAAATGACATCAGGATTGGCTTCAGTCAGAAGAAGTAAAAATGAGAATGCCAAGAACAGTTTTCTCTTTATTTACTAATGAACACTTACTGAAATGAAAACATGGAAAGTACAATACATATCAGGAAAAAAAAATCAGAAAGAATTTATTCACCCAGCACGACTGGGACGTGGCGGGAATTGGGGTTGGCACATTACAATTGCTCATAGTAGACACAAGAGGTACAAAATTAACAACAAATAACAGAGCATGCAGAAACAGGAGTGCAAATCAATAGTGCAAAGTAAATACAAAACAGGGTTACAAAGTAGGATTAGAATTCAGTAAACAGTATACAGATTCAGATACAACATAAGCTTATACTAGGTAGTTCATTTCAGCGAGTTTAGGAGGTTGACAGCAGAGGGGAAAAAGGAGTTGCAATGCCACAACGTTTTAGTGTAGATGGCACCTGCAGCCTGAAGGTACCCGGATGAAAAAGCAGTGACCAGGGTATGATGGATCACTGGTATTCCCCAGTGTTATGTAAGTAGAACAAGTGTGTGTGTGTGTGTGTGTGTGTGTGTGTGTGTGTGTGTGTGTGTGTGTGTGTGTGTGTGTGTGTGTGTGTGTGTGTGTGTGTGTGTGTGTGTGTGTGTGTGTGTGTGTGTGTGTGTGTGTGTGTGTGTGTGTGTGTGTGTGTGTGTGTGTGTGTGTGTGTGTGTGTGTGTGTGTGTGTGTGTGTGTGTGTGTACATACATACTGTATATATATTTGTTTTTTGTTTTTTCCCTGGGAAAGTATTGCTGTCCCTGCTGCTCTAACAAACAACCATATGTATTGTTTAGCACTCTACAAAAATGCTCAGATAGAATGAATTTAATATTTTATTTTAGGCAATAGGAAATACTGTATAACAATTAATATCAATGAAGGGTCTCCAGTCGGATTGTAAACTCCCAGCAATCTCTGTTCTGCCACTTCCTTATGATAACGCATGCTGCCTTCTCTAGTGTGCTTTGAAAGACCAGACAGCATGCGCCTTTTGGTGGGGCTGAGAATTTATTACATGGGAGTCAGAAAGTTCAGCTGTGACACAATCCACTCCAGTGCTCAATAGAACTCAATTTGTATGTAGCTTTATTAAAGACAGAAGAAAAGAATTGGGAATAAGAACAGCATCTGTCCTTTTATTAAACAATTGTGCTTCAAGATAGAACAGTAAATTCATAAGCATAGATCCAGTACAAAGTCCCTATAAAGTCCATTTCCACTTTTCTTTTTTTCTAACCAGGCCATCCCTCCCTCGTAACTAACTTATCTGTGTACTCCCCTCCAAGCCTTTTCCCCATTCCCACCTCCTAGGGTCTTCATCTTAAAGCACTTCCGAGGTGAAAAGGGAAAAAGATTTTACTCACCTGGGGCTTCTTCCAGCCCATCGCCGCAGCCCCGGTCCTCCGCGTTGTCCCGCCGGCCACCCATGAACATCGCAACCCCGCTGGCGGGTCGAGTCTTCTCTGCCTGCATTCACGCCCACGCATCCATGTCATCTGGTGCGCGCAGTAGTTGTGCACAGGTGCATTACGCGGCAGATGACGTGGACGCGCGGGCACAAATGCCCGTGCAGGCGCAGAAGACCCAACCTGCTGGCGGGGTCGCAGTGCTCACAGACGGCCAGTGGGACAACATGGAGGACTGGGGCTGCGGCGAGGGTTTGAGGCAGCTGCTATGGGCTGGAAGAAGCCCCAGGTGAGTAAAATCTCTTTTACCCTATTCGCCTCGGAAGTCCTTTAAGGCAGGGGTCCCCGACCTTTTCCGGCTCGGGGACCGCTTTCTGACCAAATTTTTCTCTGGGGACTGGGGGGGGGGGGGGGGGGGGGGGAGGTCGTCGGCGATGCGCGACCTAGTGGACAGTGTCATATGCAGTGGGTTGGGGGGGGGGGGGGTTGTTGCCCCAGTATAGGGAGATAGGGAGTTTAGTTGCCCCAGTATGGCTAGTATAGTTGCCCCAGTATAGTGCCCCAGTATAGCCAGTATAGTGCCCCAGTGTAGCCAGTATAGTGCCCCGTGTAGCCAGTATAGTGCCCCAGTATAGCTAGTATAGTGCCCCAGTATAGCTTGTATAGTGCCCAGTACAGCCAGTATGGTGCCCCAGTATAGCTAGTATAGTGCCCAGTACAGCCAGTATAGTGCCCAGTACAGCCAGTATAGTGCCCCAGTATAGCTAGTATAGTGCCCAGTACAGCGAGTATGGTGCCCAGTATAGTGCCCCAGTATAGCCAGTATAGTGCCCCAGTACAGCCAGTATAGTGCCCCAGTATAGCTAGTACAGTGCCCAGTACAGCCAGTATAGTGCCCCAGTATAGCTAGTACAGTGCCCAGTACAGCCAGTATAGTGCCCCAGTATAGCTAGTACAGTGCCCAGTACAGCCAGTAGTGTGCCCCAGTATAGCTAGTATAGTGCCCAGTGCAGCCAGTATAGTGCCCCAGTATAGCTAGTATTTTGCCCCAGTATAGCGCCCCAGTATGGCTAGTATAGTTCCCCAGTATGGCGCCCCAGTATAGCTAGGTGAGTGCCCAGTGTAGCGCCCTAGTATGGGTGGGTGTGTAGGTAGTGCCCCTCTCCCCAAACGGCCGCGCGCCTGTTACCTTATGAGCGGCGGCCGCTTCCTTCCTTATAGTCCCCCAGGCGCCGCTCTCCTCTTATCGGCAGCATCTTACAGCAGCGCGTATTGCGACTGCTGTAAGGAGGGAAGGAAGCGCGTCAGCGGTTCCCATGGTAACGACGATGCATATCGCCGCTACAGGAAGCCGCTGATGCGCTTCCTTCCCTTCCCGCAATACGCGCTGCTGTAAGATGCTGCCGATAAGAGGAGAGCGGCGCCTGGGGGACTATAAGGAAGGAAGCGGCCGCCGCTCATAAGGTAACAGGAGCGGTGACCGCGGGGGGAGGGGCGAGAGGTCAGACACGCCGCGGCCCAGTAGGAGACTGCCAACGGACCGGCAGTGGGTCGCGGCCCGGTGGTTGGGGACCCCTGCTTTAAGGGGTACATGATTCCACCCTCCATCCAGACAGACAGACACAGAGCTGAAGCACTCAGAATCACTTCAGCGCTGATCGGACTCCTACCCCTCCCACAAACCTCTTATGCCTGTGCCTTAATTCAGGTTTACATTTTGTGCCTTATTTTTTTTAAGTGAACTGGATAAGGAAATGCAAATGGGACGATTAAACTCTACTAGTTAGAACTATTTGCAAGAGAATAAACGACTATCCAGCTATGTTCTGGCGAAACCATCGTTTTTCATTTGACAACATCCAAATGGTGCATTTGGCACTTACGCTTTATTTGAAATGATTGTGATTAGAGTGTAAAGCAACTTGGAACAACTGTATATTTGGACACCTTACCAATCTGAAGTTATGACAGATATGCACTTTATGACTGGCCTTTCTAGCTGAAGAGATCATGGCTTCATCACTAGTTTTCAATGTGTATTGATATGTGCCTCTGGTTTGTAGAATTCTTTTGAAGCCATCTCAGCTGTTTACAACTTGATGGTGTGAACATGGTCTATATACCATTTGTGCTGGGATGATAGATATCAGCATTTTGTGTTTAAAGAGTACCTCTAGACCGGGGTCCCCAAATGTTTTGGGTCGAGTGCCGGGTCAACATACTTCAGACTGCTGGGGGGCCGGAGTATACATAAAATGATGTAGAAATCTTTGCGGGCCAGACAGTGAAGCATACCCAGGTGACAACCTGCAGTCCAATTGGACAACAGTGTCACCTGATGTGGAATCTGATTGGAAACCAGTGAATTACTGCTTTTTGGCTTCATTCTATATGCGGACCACCAATATTTAAAGATGTAGCTGACCACATCTATAATACATATTGTGTGTGTGTGGGGGGGGCTCGGTAAAAAAGCCTCAGAGGGGTACATTCGGCCCACGGGCCTTAGTTTGAGGACCACTGCTCTAGACTCACATCTTCTTTGGATGAGTTAATGGGAAGCCTGTTGGTTGTGCATGTCAGTCAAGGTAGTATTTTTAGTACAGCTCTTTATCAATATGTAATATTTAGAGATTAGCAATTTACTTTACAGAATTCTTCCTTAGGTATCATTCGTTGATTTGTATACCTCATTGGCTGGTTGATGCATTTTTTCTCCTGCTTTAGCCTACACTGGAAGCAGAATAGAGGCTTGGCCTCATGACTGTGACTAATTGATGAAGAATCTCCATTGATTCACCTCAAAAACTATTTCTGTAGAACAAATCTCTCATCTCTAGTCATATTAAGGACAGGAAAATAGAACGTAAATCATACCTGCAAGAAATCTTCCTTCTGGATCAACTTTTCCATCATTGAAACGGTTGTTGGGCTTATCCTCATCTACTCGTGCAAGAGGGGTCACGGATTGGTCTTGCCAATTCACAGCAGAAAATGTGGTGCCTGCAGCAATCACATAGCCTCCTGACTTCCGAAGAGCAACAGAGCCAATTGGTTCCTCTGCAGAGAGAGAGAGAGAGAGAGAGAGAGAGAGAGAGAGATCATCTGTATACCATATAAGCTCACATAGTTCTATGACCTTTTAAACGAGGACGAGGAAAGCCTGAGCTATAAAAGATGCAACAACACTGAAAATCAGTACCAGGAAATGATATGTCACATGGTCCTAAGGACAAATCCCTGAGGGTAACTAAATGTCTACATAACTTTTACTGTCATGCTAAAAAAACGTGTATACACAGAATAAAAAAAGCCCATATGATTAGCTCATTAGAATAATTAACCACTACAGCCTACAGTGTCTTTCCCCTTATGCATCCAAGCAACTTTCACCTCCCATTCATTCGCCAATAACTTTATCACTATACCTACAGTGGGGTGCGAAAGTTTGGGCAACCTTGTTAATCGTCATGATTTTCCTGTGTAAATCGTTGTCAGTTAAATATATCATTTAGGAGACACACACCGTGATATTTGAGAAGTGAAATAAAGTTTATTGGATTTACAGAAAGTGTGCAATAATTGTTTAAACAAAATTAGGCAGGTGCATAAATGTAGGCACCACAAAAAGAAATGAAATCAATATTTAGTAGATCCTCCTTTTGCAGAAATTACAGCCTCTAACCACTTACTGTAGGTTCCAATGAGAGTCTGGATTCTGGTTGAAGGTATTTTGGACCATTCCTCTTTACAAAACATCTCTAATTCATTCAGGTTTGGTGGCTTCCGAGCATGGACAGCTCTTTTTAACTTACACCACAGATTTTCAATTATATTCAGGTCTGGGGACTGAGATGGCCATTGCAGAACGTTGTACTTGTTCCTCTGCATGAATGCCTTAGTGGATTTTGAGCAGTGTTTATGGTCTTTGTCTTGTTGAAAGATCCAGCCCCGGCGCAGCTTCAGCTTTGTCACTGATTCCTGGACATTGGTCTCCAGAATCTGCTGATACTGAGTGGAATTCATGCATTCCTCAACTTTGACAAGATTCCCAGTCCCTGCACTGGCCACACAGCCCCACAGCATGATGGAATCACCATCACATTTTACTGTAGGTAGGAGGTTTTTCTTGGAATGCTGTGTTTTTCCTCCATGCATAACGCCCCTTGTTAGGCCAAATTACTCAATTTTAGTTTCATCAGTTCACAGCACCTTATTCCAAAATGAAGCTGGCTTGTCCAAATGTGCTTTAGCATACCACAAGCAGCTCTGTTTATGCTGTGGGCAGAGAAAAGGCTTCCTCTGCATCACTCTCCCATACAGCATCTCCTTGTGTAAAGTGCACCGAATGGTTGAACGATGCACAGTGACTCCATCTGCAGCAAGATGATGTTGTAGGTCTTTGGTGCTGATCTGTAGGCTGAATCTAACTGTTCTCACCATTCGTCACTTCTGTTTATCTGATATTTTTCGTGGTCTGCCACTTCAAGCCTTAACGTGAACTGAGCTTGTGGTCTTCCATTTCCTCAATATGTCCTAACTGTGGAAACAGACAGCTGAAATCTTTGATACAGCTTTCTGTATCCTTACCCTAAACCATGATGGTGAATAATCTTTGTCTTCAGGTCATTTGAGAGTTGTTTTGAGACCCCCATGTTGCTACTCTTCAGAGAAAATTAAAAGAGGAGGGAAACTTACAATTGACCCGCTTAAATACTCTTTCTCATAATTGGATTCACCTGTGTATGTAGGTCAGGGGTCACTGAGCTTACCAAGCCAATTTGAGTTCCAATAATTAGTTCTAAAGGTTTTGGTATCAATAAAATGACAACAGTGCCCAAATGTATGCATCTGCCTTTTTGTTTAAACAATTATTGCACACTTTCTGTAAATCCAATAAACTTAATTTCACTTCTCAAATATCACTGTGTGTCAGTGGCGGACACAGCCAGCAGTGGGCCCCTGTGCAAAATTGCAATTGTGGGCCCCTACGTTTGCGCGGCGCCGCAAAAAATGGGCGTGGCTACAACCTGCGGCGTGCTTTGCAAAGAATAGGTGTGGATAGAACCTGCGCGGCAAAAAATGGGCGTGGCAATGACCGGATGAGGGCGGAGCTAACTGTAACTTAAAGCGAACCCGGGGTGAGGGTTTATTTCCTTTTAAACAATACTAGTTGCCTGGCGGCCCTGCTGATCTATTTAGCTGCAGTAATAAACTGAATTACACCAGCAACAAGCATGCAGCTAATCTTCAGCAACAAGCATGCAGCTAATCTTCTCAGTTCTGACAATGTTTTTAGAAACCCCTGACCTGCTGCATGCTTGTTCAGGGTCTCGGTTGAAAGAATAAGAGGCAGAGGACCAGGCAACTGATATTGCTTAAAAGGAGAGAAATATGGCAGCCTCAAGATTATTCTCACCTCAGGTTCCCTTGAAAAGTGCAACACAAAAACAGTGGGCCCAAGTTTTCCCCAGAAAATTCACATAATTGTGCAGGTTTTCTCAAGAAAATACACATCATGTCGGCAGATATGCCCAGAACATACGTGCAATCATGTCGGCAGATATGCCCATAAAATACGTGCAATCATGTCGGCAGATATGCCCATAAAATACGTGCAATCATGTCGGCAGATATGCCCATAAAATACGTGCAATCATGTCGGCAGATATGCCCATAAAATACGTGCAATCATGTCGGCAGATATGCCCATAAAATACGTGCAATCATGTCGGCAGATATGCCCATAAAATACGTGCAATCAAGTCGGCAGATATGCCCATAAAATACGTGCAATCAAGTCGGCAGATATGCCCAGAAAATACGTGCAATCAAGTCGGCAGATATGCCCAGAAAATACGTGCAATCAAGTCGGCAGATATGCCCAGAAAATACGTGCAATCAAGTCGGCAGATATGCCCAGAAAATACGTGCAATCAAGTCGGCGGATATGCCCAGAAAATATGTGCAATCATGTCGGCAGATATGCCCAGAAAATACGTGCAATCATGTCGGCAGATATGCCCAGAAAATACGTGCAATCATGTCGGCAGATATGCCCAGAAAATACGTGCAATCAAGTCGGCAGATATGCCCAGAAAATACGTGCAATCAAGTCGGCAGATATGCCCAGAAAATACGTGCAATCAAGTCGGCAGATTTGCGCAGAAAATACATGCAATCATGTGGCAGACCTGCCCAGAACATACACCTGCTAATATAAATAAAAAAACAAAAACATTTACTCACCTGCAGCAGCAGACCTCCTGTCCCAGCCTCCATCCGGCGCGCAGCTCTCATGGGTGGTTGGGTGGATAGGTAGCCTGGTGGGTGGGTAAGTGGGTGGGTGAGTAGGTAGGTAGCCGGGTGGGTAGGTAGGAAGCCTGGTGGGTGGGTAGGTAGCCGGGTGGGTAGGTGGTTAGGTAGCCGGGTGGTAGGTAGGTAGGAAGCCTGGTGGGTGGGTAGGTAGCCGGGTGGGTAGGTAGGTAGGAAGCCTGGTGGGTGGGTAGGTAGCCGGGTGGGTAGGTGGTTAGGTAGCCGGGTGGGTAGGTAGGTAGGTAGGTAGCCGGGTGGGTAGGTAGGTAGGTAGCCGGGTGGGTGGGTAGGTAGCCGGGTGGGTGGTTAGGTAGTTGGGTGGGTGGGTGGTTAGGTAGGAAGCCTGGTGGGTGGGTAGGTAGCCGGGTGGGTAGGTAGGAAGCCTGGTGGGTGGGAAGGTATCCGGGTGGGTAGGTAGGAAGCCTGGTGGGTGGGTAGGTAGCCGGGTGGGTAGGTAGGAAGCCTGGTGGGTGGGTAGGTAGCCGGGTGGGTAGGTGGTTAGGTAGCCGGGTGGGTAGGTAGCTGGGAAGCCTGGTGGGTGGGTAGGTAGGAAGCCTGGTGGGTGGGTAGGTAGCCGGGTGGGTAGGTGGGTAGGTGGTTAGGTAGCCGGGTGGGTAGGTAGGTAGGAAGCCTGGTGGGTGGGTAGGTAGCCGGGTGGGTGGTTAGGTAGTCGGGTGGGTGGTTAGGTAGTTAGGTAGCCGGGTGGGTAGGTAGGTAGGAAGCCTGGTGGGTGGTTATGTAGTCGGGTGGGTAGGTAGGTAGGAAGCCTGGTGGGTGGGTAGGTAGCCGGGTGGGTAGGTGGTTAGGTAGCCGGGTGGGTAGGTAGGTGGGAAGCCTGGTGGGTGGGTAGGTAGCCGGGTGGGTAGGTAGGTAGCCGGGTGGGTAGGTAGGTAGGAAGCCTGGTGGGTGGGTAGGTGGTTAGGTAGCCGGGTGGGTAGGTAGGTAGGAAGCCTGGTGAGTGAGTAGGTAGCCGGGTGGGTGGTTAGGTAGTCAGGTAGCCGGGTGGGTAGGTAGGTAGGAAGCCTGGTAGGTGGTTAGTCGGGTGGGTAGGTAGGTAGGAAGCCTGGTGGGTGGGTAGGTAGCCGGGTGGGTAGGTGGTTAGGTAGTCGGGTGGGTAGGTAGGTAGGAAGCCTGGTGGGTGGTTAGGTAATCGGGTGGGTGGTTAGGTAGGAAGCCTGGTGGGTGGGTAGGTAGCCGGGTGGGTAAGTAGGAAGCCTGGTGGGTGGGTAGGTAGCCGGGTGGGTAGGTGGTTAGGTAGCCAGATGGGGAGGTAGGTGGGAAGTCTGGTGGGTGGGTAGGTAGCCGGGTGGGTAGGTAGGAAGCCTGGTGGGTAGGTAAGTAGGAAGCCTGGTGGGTAGGTAGGTAGGTAGGAAGCCTGGTGGGTGGGTAGGTAGCCGGGTGGGTAGGTGGTTAGGTAGCCGGGTGGGTAGGTAGGTAGGAAGCCTGGTAGGTGGGTAGGTAGCTGGGTGGGAGGTTAGGTAGTCGGGTGGGTGGTTAGGTAGGAAGCCTGGTGGTGGGTAGGTGGTTAGGTAGCCGGGTGGGTAGGTAGGTAGGAAGCCTGGTGGGTGGTTAGGTAGTCGGGTGGGTAGGTAGGTAGGAAGCTTGGTGGGTGGGTAGGTAGCTGGGTGGGTAGGTAGGCAGGTAGCCGGGTGGGTGGGTAGCTATCCGGGTGGGGGGCCCGACTCCTATCCTCCCCCCCCCCCTTCCTCACCTCGGGGGGCCCCCCTCCCAATATGCACGACGGGGGAGCGGCAAATACAGGAAGTCTCCGGGGCTCCAGGCAGGCGCTAGAGGCTCAGCCGCTTGGTCTCCAACTCTGTATACTGCTCGCTACTTCCTGGTTTAGTAGCGAGCCGTATATAGAGTTGGAGACATCGGAGACCAAGCGGCGGCTGAGCCTCTAGCGCCTGCCTGGAGCCCCGGAGACATCCTCTTTTTCCGGCTCTCCCTCCGCGCATACCGGGAGGGGGGCCCCCCGAGGTGAGGGAGGGAGGGAGGATATGAGTTGGGGCCCCCCAGGGAAACAAAAAAAAAATATATTAAAAAAATACTTAATGGGCCCCTGAAGCAACGGAACTTCAGGGGCCCTCGTGCGGCGGCACGGCCGTATGTCCGCCACTGCTGTGTGTGTCTCCTATATGATATATTTAAAACAAATTTTTTAATTTTTTGTCATAACAACCAACGATTTATACAGGAAAATCATCACGATTAACAAGGTTGCACAAACTTTCGCACCCCACTGTATCACAATTAATTGAGCTATACCTTGTTTTTTCCACCACCAATTAGGCTTTCTTTGGGTGGTACATATTGCTAAGAATTATTTTTTTCTAAATGCATTTTAACGGGAATATTAACCTCTTGAAGACTGCAGGGCTAACCCCCCCTAGTGACCAGGCCATTTTTAGTAAAATTGGCCAGTGCAGCTTTAAGGCCAAGCTGCAGGGCCGCACAACACAGCACACAAGTGATTTCCCCCCCCCTTTTCTCCCCACCAACAGAGCTCTCTGTTGGTGGGGTCTGATCGCTCCCCCCATGTTTATTTATTTTTAATCAATATTATTGTTGGTGCTTTTTTAAGAAAAACAACTGTTTCTTTAATTCCCTTCTCTCCCTCCCTCCCCACAGCTAGCCAATTACGGTGCTGCGCCTATGAGAGCCGATCGCTCTCTTGTCCCCCAGGGGGACAGCCGTGTGACACGGTTGTCCCCAGTACAGCGCTGCTGCCGATCGCAGCGTTGTACATGTAAATAGACGGCGATTACACCGTCTAACAGTCTCCCGAGCGGCAATAGCCGCTCAGAGACTGAAGGCGGGGCGGAGCTCTGCCCCCCAAGCAGGAGATGCGCGCACAGCCTGCGCGCGATCTCCTGCAAAACAGAGCCCCAGGACTTTACGCCAATCTGCGTTAGGCGGTCCTGGGGCTGCCGCCGCGGCCACATCCATCGGCGTGACACGGTCGGCAAAAGGTTAAGAAAAAAAATGGAAAAAATTCATTATTTCTCAGATTTCATCCATTATAGCTTTAAAATAATACATGCTACCATAATTAAAACCCACGTATTTTATATGCCCATTTGTCCTGGTCATTACACAATTTAAATTATGTCCCTATAACAATGTATGGCGTCAATATTTTATTTGGAAATAAAAGGTGCATTTTTTCAATTTGCGTCCATCACTATTTACAAGCTTATAATTTTAAAAAATTATAGTAATATACTCGCTGGCCATGCATATTAAAAAAGTTCAGACCCTTAGGTAACTATTTATGTTTTTTTTATTGTAATTTTTTTATTTTTTTTTTTATTAAAAATCTTATTTGGGGTTTTTCGGAGTGAGGAGGTAAACAGGTAATTTTAAATGTAATTTAATGTGTATTTAAAAAAAAAAAAAAAAATGTATGTAGATGTAGTTTTACTATTTGGCCACAAGATGGCCACAGTGATTTTATGATTTTTCATTCTGTAAGAGAGATATATCCGTCCAGATAGACCTAAGTGGTTAAACAAAGGACCTCACTGAGGTGTTCTTGGCTGATCCCCCCCCAAACTCATTAAATGTCTCTACAGCATGGGTTGTAGCTCCCCCTGCATCTGGTCTGTGTAAATATCTGCCCTGAGTTTCAGTGGCTGGCCACAGGAAACCCCCAATAGTTAAGGGAGGAAGTCTGTGTCTAATATCTGTGATACATAAAAATCTGGATGTTGGGCAGCTGTGTGCGTTTGCACCTGTGTACTATGCAAACGTGCTCGTCACCGTGGGAAAAGCCAACAGCACGCTAAGTACACAGGGGGAGAGTTACACCTACACCAATATATCTTAACATATACCGTAAATGAACAGATTTCGCCCAAATATGGGAGTTGTCAGGAGCAAAGTAGACAAGTCATTAGTGTAAACATATCAAAAATAATAAGCTCCCACCAAACACCACAGCATATTTTCTACAGCATATAGCCCAAGTCAGAGCGAAACGGGCCAGTTTAGGCCATCTCCTTAAAGTGATCTTGGTTTAGGCCGTCTCCTTAACCACTTGCCGACCGCAGCACTCATAACGCACGTCGGCAAAGTGGTAGCTGCAGGACCAGTGACGCACATCTGCGACGCCGGCTGCAGGTTAATTAATCAGGAACCAGCCGCTCACGCGAGCGGCTGCTTCCTGTCAATTCACGGCGGGGGGCTCCTTGAATAGCCTGCGGGCTGCCGATCGCAGCTCGCAGGTTAAATGTAAACACAAGCGGAAATAATCCGCTTTGTTTACATTTTTACAACGCTGCTAACAGTAGCAGCGTTGTACTAGATCAGTGATCCCCGGCCAATCAGCGGCCGGGGATCGCTGTTACATGACAGGCAGGAGCCTGTTAGAGGCTGCACAGGACAGATCCGTTCCTGTGCAGCCTCCGATCTCGGGGAAGGGAGGGAGGAGAGGGGAATCCTGCGGTGGAGGGGGCTTTGAGGTGCCCCCCCCCACCAGCCACACACAGGCAGGAGCGATCAGACCCCCCCCAGCACATCATCCCCCTAGTGGGGAAAAAAGGGGGGGCGATCTGGTCGCTCTGCCTGTTATTTGATCTGTGCTGGGGGCTGTAGAGCCCACCCAGCACAGATCTCAGAAATCAGCGCTGGTCCTTAAGGGGGGGGGGGGGGTAAATGCTGAGTCCTGAAGTGGTTAAAGCTGAAGCTTGGGATCAAAATCAGATAGTTACCTTAAGAGGAAGCCTATTGAGGCTTCCATCTCTGATCTCAAACCCCTCATTGCTGAGCGCAGCTTTTCTTCGCATTGGGGCCACGCAGCTCTTCCTCCAGAAGTGTGGCCATGCAATAGCCACCAGAGCCTGCCTGCGCAGTACCGGCAGGGCTGGGTCAGGTATTGCTCAGCCACACTAGAGGAAGAAGAGCTGCGCTGCCCTGATATGATGCATTGTCGCTAATCTTCTGGGGGGCGTGCTCAGCGACGGGGGCATCAGAGCAGGGAGGGAAGCCTTAATAGGATCCTGAGGCTTCCCTCTCTTTAGGTAAGTATCTAATTTTGTACCCGAGCTTCGGCTCGATTACTCTTTAAATAGGATTTTGCCAGTGTAGACACCTCTTCCCAATGTCTCCACCTTGTTCCTCCTTTAAAACAAGCCTGTTAGATTGCATCGTCTAGAGGGTTAATGCAAGTTATTGGTACCAGTTCATCAAAAACTACTGCTGTATGAGAGTCAACAATGCTCAACTTCTTGAAAAGAGAAATCTTCAGATTTATATTCTGTATTTCACAGCTATACAATTTCAGTGGTAAGTTCCTCTTCAACAGAAAGTTTTTAAGCCCCCTGATATATTTAAAACGAAATATTGTACCAGAAAAATAAATATTTGCTCACTTAAAAGAACCATGCTGGACCCTGCTGATGTATTTTACTGCTGGGTACATTAGGCCATGTGGTCCTTTAGGGGCAGGCCATTTTTAGCCTAATTCAGTAGAAATCGTGGTTCTGCCTAAATGCTGAGTTTTACCTAATGGCAGAGTCTGTATTTCCTTAGTGCTGGGGTTCCAACGGCAGACTTTCTGTCCTGTGATGTCCACGTACACTAACAGCCCTTCCTTCTCCTCCAGACCGGAGACTCTCCAATCCTGTATCTTTCAGTCACAACGCATTCTACCTTGATGGATGACATGGTTCTAGGAAAGAGATGTATGTATTGTAACTATGCATATACAGTAGAATTCCTTTATAGTAAACTCCAAGGGACCAGGAAAAGTAGTTTACTATATCAGAAGTTATATCAGGATTTGTTATACATTGTACATTTATACAGACGCAGTATCTGGGACCTGAATACTGAGTTTACTATATCCAGAGGTTTACTAAATAGAGTTTGCTATACCATAAGATTCTACTGTAGTATTTTATACCAT